>NC_083444.1:16849508-17014887 GCF_020745735.1 Hemiscyllium ocellatum
AGCGTGAGCGATCGTCTTTGACAAAACTGCCGGTTTCGCAAATTCTTGCACCCATGATGGATGTGGGCTGGTTTGCGACACTCCCCGGCGTCAAGCGCGCGAGCTACTTTTGCTCTACCCTGTACCACCCAAGTATTCCCTGCCACGGGCGCAGCAGCAAGAGACCAGATTCTGAGAGCGTTGCTGCAAGTGTGAATGCAGGACAGCTCAGGCCTGGCCTAAAGCAGGCCGCCCTGCTGGTTCCGTGGTGTAACGGTTAGCACTCTGGACTTTGAATCCAGCGATCCGAGTTCGAATCTCGGCGGAACCTCGACTTGTTTCGTCCCGTCCCTTGTTTAAATTGGGACGTGCGAGTGAAATCTGCCTACGGGCCAATTGTAAGAGCCGCCCTTTTCGCACCTTTGAGTCAGATCTCGTCACATTTCTGCCAGAACGGCGAGCGCAGAATGATCCCGATGCCGAGGTGGAGTCTTAAGCTCGTCACTGGTGCCTGCTTTTGCTCTCTCCTGAACCACGGATGTGTTTTCTTCGAAGGACACAGCATTGAGAGACAAGCTGCCGTCAAGCGGTGTTGTTTTTGGAGCTCCTCTCTGCGTTCCCCAGACAGCTGGTGAAAAGGTGACAGCAATTGGAACGAGGCGCATGCTGGAGAGGTGCTCTTTTCTTGAATTTGATTCAACGATTCACACTTTCCCAAACAATTCACAGTAACAGCTGGACATAGAGAAACAGCAATTTTACGGGGGAGAGGAGCAGCAAAGCCAGGCCCCAAGCCTTACCATTCAACCAGTTTTCAGGGAAATCAGGAACCTCAAATCCCAGTTTCAATCACTACAAAACGGTAACAACGACATTTGCACACACAAGACAGTCCAGCGACATAAAAAACAGTGCATACAATACAGACTCCCGGAGAGCCAGGGACACGTGCTCTTGAACACGATCCGTCTGAGATCTCACTTTGCTTAAAAGCATTGCTCAGCGCAGCGCCGTCACAGCCATGGCCGCCGATCAGGGAGACAAACAGCAGCGGCGCTGTTCGAATAGGCAGCTGTAGTGCAGATGCGCGACTTGTCCGACAGCTGTACTGAGCAGGAAGGTAAACTGTGAGGTGCGAAAGCGGAAGCCAAAGTGAAATGCCGGAAAGGCGATTGTCCAGCAGCTTGAAAGTTTGCCAGTGAGAGAGATTAGCGAGCAGTAGCCCGGCTCAGAGTTGCTCATGGCCAACAGCAGCCCTGCTCCCGCTGAGAAACTAGGTTTCGTGGACATGTTGGCATATCCGGCATGGCCCGAGCTGCTTCCGAAAACTTCGGCAAAGTGGATTTCGGAGGCGCGGGCCACCAGCCTTACAGGGCAGCAGGCCGAGACAGCGTGGTTGCACTTGAGGAAGACCGAGTGCACAAGCTGCTGGATCAGCAGATCCACAGTTGCCGTCGTGATCCTTGTCGTTGCTGTTTCCACGCTTGACGAAGGAGGCAAACCCCCTTGAGCAGTGATTCTGTACTATCGTCAAGCGGTGTTGTGTTTGGTGCTCCTCTCTGTGTTCCACACACAGCTGGCAAAAAGGTGACAGGAATTGGAATGAGACACATGCTGGACAGGTGCTCTTAAACACAATCGTCTGAGATCTCACTTTTCTTAAAAGCATTGCTCGTTTCATTGCTGACATAGTAATGGCCACTCATAGGAAAGGTAGAAGACGGAATGAAGTCCGAGTAGGAGAAGCTTGGATGTCTGGCTGGTTTTGAATTGTTTAATTTATTTTGAACCTTAATCCGGGATTTCATCGGTGTAACATTGTGGAAGGGGATGGTAAAATATAGCTTAGATGAAGGAATTGTAAATAGGTATTCATTAATTATTCACTGTTAATCGTTAAGTAATAATGTTGTTAATTTTTTTCTTTAAATCATTCTTGGCCTCTCAATGTTTCACAAATTACTGCACAGTTTACAATTTTTTTCTGTGTTGCTGGTTGAAGTTAAGCAGGTGTGTTTTCCCCTTGTAACAGCTTGGGGGCTCATCTGGGATTTGCATTGGTTCAGACCTATGTGAATAGATTTTGGGATACAAAAAGTCCCATCAGATTTAATAGGTTAGTATCCTAGATCTTTAAATAAAATGTAGGTGGGGCAATTTGTTTAATTTCACTAAGTTGTGGTTGATTAAATTGGAAATGAGAGAAATAGCTCTTCGACTTGCTAAAGAGGTTCTAGGATTTGAAGGTAATTCTCAAATTTGCTAAGAAAGTTTCGAAGTAAAAAGGCCATACCTTTCGAATTAGCAAATAAGTTAGATTTCAGTGGGAATTACTCAAACACTTAGGTGTGTCAGAAAAACAGACAAGTTCAGTAAGAGGTAGAAAAACTCAAATTCTAATTGAGGAAAATGGAATTAGAAGATAAACAAAGAGAGAGACAGAAAGAGAAAGTGAGAGAGAAGGTTCTTGGCTGAGCAAAGAGAGAGAAGAAAGGGAGAGAGAAAGAGACGGGAGAGGGAGGAAAAAGAAAGAGAGAATGTTCTTAGCTGAGCAAAAAGAGAGAGTTTGAACTTGAGAAGTTGCGACTTAGTCAGCAATGTCAAGGCAACAGGATGAAGATTAAAAGAGAAGGAAGTGATACATACGAAACTCTGCCACATTTTGATGAGAAATATATTGAAGTCTTCTTTGTTTCATTTGAAAAATTAGCTGGATAGATGGAGTGGTTTGAGGATTTATGGGCAATGCTAGTTCAGACTAAACTGGCAGGCAGAGGTAGTGAGGTATTTGCCACACTGCCCAGATGAGGGGGTCAAGAGATTCTGAAGAGGTTAAACAGGCTATTTTAAGTGCTTATGAATTGGTACCAGAAGCATACAGAGAGCAGTTCAGAAACACAAAGAAGGAACCAGGTCAAACTTATGTTGAGTTCAAAAGAATTAAACATAGTCATTTTGATTGATGGATGCATGCTTTGAAAATAGATAAGACTATTGAAGCGCTATGAGAGATTATTCTGCTGGAGGACTTTAAAAACTCACTTCGCGAGATGGTAAGAATTCATGTGGAGGAACAGAAATTTCAGGAATCAGAAGGGCAGCAGAATTAGCAGATGAATACACAGATGAATTCCCTCTAGTGTGGAAACAGGCCATTTGGTCCAACCCTCTGAAGAGCAACCCACCCAGACCCATTTCCCCACATTTACCCCGCACTCCTGCACCTGACACTATGCGCAATTTATCTTGGCCAATTCACCCTGACCTACATATCTTTGTACGATGAGAGGAAACCGGAGCACCTGGAGGAAACCCATGCAGACATGGACAGAACGTGCAAATTCCAGACAGTCGCCCCGAGTCTAGAATCAAAGCTGCGTCCCTGGTGCTCAGTGCTAACCACTGAGCCACCGTGCCACCCTATTGGTACATAGGACATGCTTCCGGCCAGAATATCACCCTGTGAGGGATAGAAGTTGGCAGAAGGGGAGATCTTACACTACGAAACCAAGAGTAGAGTGCACCAGTAAGAATTTACCACAGGATAAAAAGGAAGCCCAAGAAGGTGGAAAGGAGGCGAAAGGCCTCAGGAGTTTTCACTGTAATGGAATGGGAACAAAAAAAAATTACAGTGCTGGTGGTTTTAGAAGGGCACTGTGGGAAAAGATGTGGTAAAAGAAGCTAAATGAGTGGCATTAGTGAAGGTAGGAAAGGAGACTCCCAAGAAGAGCTGAGGAGCTTCAGGACAGTTCACAGCATAGGCAGGGGCTGGGTATGGGGTCAATACATGGTCTTTACAAAGAATTCACATCTGTGGGTAAAGTTTACTCAGAAAGAACAGGGGAGAAGGACAAGAACTTAAAATTTTGAGAGATACAGGATCTAACCAGACACTGATAGTAAAGGATGAGAGAATATGCACTCTTTTTGATCTGTTAGCTGAAGGTGTGATCCTTTGTGGGATAGATGGGCAGAAATTTAGCGTTTCCCTATGTAAGATCATGTTGGAGTGCCAACTCAAGCCTGAGTAAGTTACAGTGGGAGTGATTGACAGAGTGGCAGTTCCAGGAATTCATTTTGTTCTTGGGAATGATTTGGCAGGATCCAAGGTAGGAGTGACACCCCTTATTGTGGAGAAGCCCAAGGGAGACCAAGAAACTGAGGAATTGAAGCAGAAATATCCTGGTATTTTCCCAGACAGTGTAGTAACCAGATCCCACTGTCATGAAGTGAAAACTAAAGAGAAAGGTGAAGGAGTTGAGGTTCAGTTGGTGCATGTCCTGTTTGGCATAATAGTGCAAGAAAAACCTGAACAGACTGAGGGTCAGACAGAAATGTTTAGTCCTGAAAGGCCAAGAGACTTGCAACAGCAAGACAAGTTGACAGAAGATATATATGTGGATGCGTAGTCTGAAAAGGAGGCAGAGAATATTCCAGAGCGTTATTATCTGAAAGATAGAATCCTCAGATGGAAATGGAGACTACAGCAAGTTAGTGCAAAGGAGAATTAGGCCAAAGTGCACCTGATTGTGACTGTGTAGTATACAGACAGGAGGTGTTACAGGTAGCGTTACCTATAGGAGGTTACGTCGGAGTACAAAAGACTCAGGCTAGGGAACAAAAACATTTTTATTGGCCTGGAATGCACAAGGATGTGGTTAACTTTTGCCCTACGATTCATACATGCCAAATTGTAGGTAAGCCACAGGCGGTAATAAAACCAGCACCTTTGTTTCCAATTTCTGTATGAGAAGAACCTTTCACACGAGTTATCATTGACTGTGTGGGTCCCTTCCTGAGAATTAAAAGAGGGAACCAGTACTTGTTAACCATAATGGATGTGTCTACCAGATCTCCGGAGGCAATTCCATTACAGAGCATCAAGCTCTGGGTGGTAGAGGAGTTGGTAGATTTCTTCACTTGGTATGGGCTACCCAGAGAGATTCAGTCAGACCAAGAGTCAAGTTTTCCTGCTAGGCTGTTCAAGGAGGTTATGAATAGCTAAGATATATAGTACTTTAAATCCAGTCCGTGTCATCCTGAATCCCAGGGAGCTTTAAAAAGGTGGCATCAGACCCTGAAGACCATGTTAAGAGTGTACTGTCAGGATTACCCTAATGATTGGGATGAAGGTATCCCATTCGTATTGTTTGCCATTAGAGATGTCCAAATGAACCTACTCACTTCACTCCTTTTGTGTTTATATCCGGTCATGAAGTGAGAGACTCTTTGAAATTAATTAAAGAGAAATTGACAGGACCAAAGTTGGAGATTTCACACTTAGATTACTAAGTATTGGAGGTGAGGGAGAGACTAAATCGAGTAGGTGAGTTGGCTACAGAGCACCTAAAGAAGGCACGGCGTAGAATGAAGCAGGTGGCGGATTAAAAACTCTTAGAGACTCGGACATTTTCCCGAGGGGATGATATTTAGTACTGTTACCAATGATAGGTGTTCCCTTCAAGCCAGGTTTAGTGGTCCAGATCAAATTGAGAAACTTGACCTATGTCGTAAGCATGTGAGATAGGAAAAAAAGGAATTGGGTATGTCATGTGAACCTCTTGAAACCATATTATCCTAGACAGAAAGAATTGGAGAAACATTGTTAGTTACTGCCCTGCAGAGTGAGGAACCAAATCCAGATGGCGTGGATTTTGATGTGCTTCAAAATAGATTAAAAAATGAAGAAGTCCTTGAGGAATTGGATAGGTTAGTAAGGATCTGTCTCAGGAACATAGAACTCACTTGAAAGATTTGTTACTTCAGTATAAGGACATACGTAAGAAATCGATGGAGAGGACTAATACTGTTGTACATGAAGTAGACATAGGGAATACTGCTCCGATAAAACAACACCCCTATCGGCTTAATCCTCTCAAAGCCAGACAGGCCCAGATGGAGGTGGAGGCCATGCTCGATGAGGACATCATCAAACCAAGCCAGAGCAAGTAGAGTTTGCTGATTGTCTTAACGATTCTCCATGGATTATCCGAAGATCAACGCCGTTACAAAATCGGACTCATGGACAATTCCTAGATTGGAGGACTGTATCGAAAAAGTCGGACAAGCCAGTTACCTCACCAAGTTGGGACTTAATGTGTGGTTACTGGCAGGTACCTTTATCAGAGATGGCAAAAGAAATTTCTGCATTTGTAACCCCAAATGAGCTATATCAGTTTAAAGTAATGCCCTATGGAATGAAGAACACACCCGGCACATTCCAAAGACTCCTGAACAGAGTTGTGGCTGGGTTAACAAACTGTGCAGTCTGTTTGGACTATGTAACAATATTTAGTGAATCCTGGAATGATCACATGGTACAGGTGGCAGAGCTCTTTGAACAATTACGAGAAGCAAAACGGGTGATAAACTTAAATAAAACTGAACTCACTAAAACAGAGGTGATGTCCTTGGGACATAACATGTCATGGAAGGTTGACTCCATGGAACACAAAGACGAAAACAATCAAGGAATTTCCACAACCAACCTCGAAGAAAGAGGTGCTCCGATTTTTAGGACTCAGCGGATTCTATCAGAAGTTTGTTCCAAATTTCAGCAGTGTAGTGGCATCATTAACCAATTTGCTGAAGAAGAACACAAAGTTTTGGTGGACAGAACAATGCCAGGAGGCATCCAACCATTTGAAAGCAGTCTTAATGCACCAAACCAGTTTTAGCTACATCAAACTTTTCAAAACCTTTTAAAGTCACCATCGATGCTAGTGATTTAGGAGTTGGAGTTGTACTCCTCCAGGAAGATGAGGATGGGATTGAACTGCCAGTTGGTTACTTTTCGAAGAAGATCAATATCCACCAGAGGAAATATTCCACAATCCAAAAAGAATTATTGAGTTCGGTACAGACCTTACAACATTTTAATGTGTATGTCATGAACAATGTACCTGAGATGGTGGTGGACATGGATCATGGCACGGTGGCTCAGTGGTGAGCACTGCTGCCTCACAGCACCAGGGACCTCGGTTTGATTCCCACTTGTGTAGAGTTTGCACATTCTCCCCATGTCTGCATGGGTTTCCTCTGGGTGCTCTGGTTTCCTCCCACAAGCCAAAGATGTGCAGGTCAGGTGAATTGGCCATGCTAAATTGCCCACAGTGTTAGGTGTGTTAGTCAGGGGTGAATATAGGGTAGGGGAACATGTTTGGGTGGGTTACTCTTCAGAGGGGCAGTGTGGACTTGTTGGGCCGAAGGGTCTGTTTCCATACTATAGAGAATCTAATCATAATCTGCTTACATTCTTAGAACGCTTTAAAGACAAGAATATGAGACTATTTTATTGCAGTCTTACGTTACAGACTTTTAATTTAAAAATCATACATGTTGCAGGTCATAAGAATGTAATCGAGGTGCATTATCGCGGATTTAACTGATAAAGTTCAGATGAGATTTGAATTTATTTAATGTTATGATATGGAAGGAAGCTAAGGTGAACTTATATTAAAGTTATCTGTATGTTAGGGTAATGTGTAAATAAAAAGAAGAAAAAAATGAAGCCATCTTTTCATTATGATGATTCATTTTTTCTTAAGGGGGGAGGTGGTATGAAGATGTGGGTGTACTGTACGTTTAAGAAAGTTATTAGCTAGTAGAACTTCTTGACAGCACCAAATGTTCTGAAAACAAAAGATAATGTTACTCTTTGGTCAAACAATTCGATTTGCTGGTTGCTTAAAGATAAAACAAAATTCGCATTCGACCAATCTGTTTAAATTATACCCCAAAATACCAACCTCCAATCAAGTTGGAATTGAGTATATTGACAATCTTAAAAGCCAATGACACAATTCAATGCTTTGGGGGTATACATTGAACAGTTGAACAGTTGAGAGGAAAACTGCCAAGCCACCAGTATGTAGAGACTGCCAAAGAATAGCTCTCATAAGGTACCTTGATCGATCAGTGACCTGTGAAACAGAAATCCCTAAGAAGAAGAAAGAGAAGACCAAGGAAGAGAAGATGTGACATCTGAAAGCTTGAATTTTTGGTAAACCTTAGTTGGGGGGTTTTATCAGACTAGCATTATTGAAGGGGAAGGTAAAAGATAGGTTAGACAAAGGAGTTGTAAATATTGAATTGAATTTCTTGTCAGGATTCTGAAAGGGGAGTGTGAGCAACCAGAAATCGTGGTACACAATGGCATCAATTATATAGCCAGGAAAGGGAATGAGGTTCTGAAAAGTGACTACAGAGAGCAAGGATGGAAGCTGAAGAGCAGGACGAGTAGAGTAGTGCTCTCAGGTTTGCTACCAGTGCCACGAGATAGTGAGGTGAGGAACAGTCAGCGAGCGCAACTTAACAGATGGCTGCGAGGCTGGTGCAAGAGGGAGGGCTTCAGATACTTTGACCATTGGGATGCCTCCTGGGGAAGGTGGGACCTGTACATGAAGGACAGGTTGCACCTGATCTGGAGGGGCACAAACGTCCTGGGTGGGAGATTTGCTTGTGTGCTCGGGAGGGTTTAAACTAATTTGGCAGGTGGGGGGGAACTAGAGCTACACATCTGAGAGGGGGGTAGTTCTGGACGGGGCAGTGACTGGGGGTAGTGAATCTATCAGGAAGGTTTTTCATGTGATGAAACAAAGGGATTGCTTAAATTGTGTGTGCTTTAACGCAAGGAGTGTCAGAAATAAGAGTGATTAACTTACAACATAAATCAGTACTTGGGGCTATGCTGTTGTGGCCATAATGGATACGTGGGTTTCACAGGGGCAGAACGGTTGCTAGATGTTCCAGGATTTAGAACTTTTAAAAAGAACAGGGAGGGTGGGAAAAAGAGGAGGGGGTGTAGCATTGCTAATTAGAGAGTGCATCACAGCTACAGAAACAAAGGTTGTTGAGGAAGGTTTGTCTACTGAGTCAGTATGGGTGGATGTTAGGAACAGCAAGGGAGCAGCCACCTCATTGGGGGTTTTCTACAGACCTCCCCGATAGCAGTGGGGAAATCAAAGAACTCATAGGCTGGCGGATTTTGGAAAAATGCAGATGTAGTAGGATTGCTGTTATGGGTGACTTCAACTTTCCCAATATTGACTGGAACCTCCTTAATACAAATGGTTTGGATGGAGCTGTTTTTGTCAGGTGTGTTCAGGAGGGTGTTGTTACTCAGTATGGAGACAGGCCGATGCGGGGAGAGGCCATTTTGTATTTGGTGAGCAAGGACAGGTGTCAGATCTCATGGTGGGAGACATTTTGGTGACAGTGACCATAACTGCCTCACATTTACCCATGGAGAGTGAAAGGAGCAGTTACCATGGGAAAATATTTAATTGGGGAAAAGGAAATTATGACACTATCAGACAGGAGTTGGAAAGTACAGATTGGGAGCAATTTCCCCACAGAGAGGGCACAACAGACTTGTGGAGATTGTTTGAGGAACAGTTGTTGCGTGTGATGCATAAATTTGTTCCTCTGAGACAGGCAAGAAGGGGTAAGATTAAGGAGCCTTGGATAATGAGAACAGAGGAGCTTCTCATCAAAAGGAAGAAGGCAGCTTACATAAGGTGCAGGAAGCAAGGATTCCACCCTTGCTTTCAAGAATTACAGACTTGCTAGAAAGGAGCACAGAAATGGACTGAGAAGGGGGCATGAAAAAGGCTTGGTGGGAAGGATTAGGGAGAATTCAAAGGCATCTTACTCAGACATGAGGAATAAGAGAATGATTAGGAAGAAGGTAGGGCCGGTCAGGGATAACACAGGGAACTTGTGCATGGAGTCTAAGCAGATTAGTGGGTGGCACAGTGGTTAGCACTGCTGCCTCACAGCACCTGAGACCCAGGTTCAATTCCTGACTCACGTGACAGACTGTGTGGAGTTTGCATGTTCTCCTTGTGGGTTTCCTCCCACAGTCCAAAGATGTGCGGGCCATGCAAAATTGCCCGTAGTGTTAGGTTAGGGGTATGGGTGGGTTGCGCTTCGGCAGGTCGGTGTGGACTTGTTGGGCCGAAGGGCCTGTTTCCACATGGTAAGTAATCTAATCTAAAAAGATAAGGGGGGGACCCTAAATGAGTTTTTTGTTTCGGTTTTCACTAAGGAAAGGGACCTTGTTGTGAATGAGAACTTTGAGGAGCTGGGGAATAGGTTTGAACAGATCAAGATTGAAGAAGTTATGTGCTGGAAACTTTGGCAAATATTAAGATCCAGGCCAGACCAGGTTTATCCTCGGTTGCTCCGGGAAGCGAGAAAGGAGGTTGCTAAGCTGCTGGCTTTGCTTCCTCTCTCCTCAGAAGTCATACCAGAGGATTGGAGGGAGGTGAATGTTGTTCCACTTTTCAAGACGGGTAATAGGAAAATTTCTGGCAATTACAGACCAGTCAGTCTTACCTCTGTGGTTAGCAAAGTTTTGAAAGAATTCTGAGGGATAGGATTTATGAGTATTTGGAAAAGCATAGCGTGATTAAAGGCAGTCAGCGTGGCTTTGTGAGGGGCAGGTCAGGCCTCACAAACCTTATAGCATTTTTTGAGGAGGTGACGTGACAGTTTGACAAAGGTCAGGAGTGGATGTTGTGTAAATGGACTATAGCAAGGCATTTGATAAGGTTCCCCATGGTAGGCTCATTCATAAAGTCAGGAGGTATGGGATACACGGAGATTTGGCTATCTGGATTCAGAATTGATTGGTTGACAGAAGGCAGAGAGTGGTTGTAGATGGAAAGTATTCTGCCTGGAGGTCAGTGGCGATTGGTGTCCCACAGGGCTCTGTTCTTGCACCTCTCCTCTTTGTAGTTTTTATAAATGACTTGGTTGAGGAGGTTGAGTGGTGGGTTAGTAAATTTGCCAATGACATAAAGTTTGGAGGTACCGCTGATAGAATAGAGGCCTACTGCAGACTGTAGCGCGACATGGACAGGATGCAGAACAGGGCTGAGAAATGGCAGATGGAGTTGAACCTAGATAAATGAGAAGTGATACATTTGGAAGGTCGAACTTGAATGCTGAATATAGGATTAAAGACAAGATTCATGGCAGTGTGATGGAACAGCAGGATCTTGGTGTTCAAGTGCACAGACCCCTCAAATTTGCCTGCCAAGTGGATAGTGTTGTTAAGAAAGCATATGGTGTTTTGGCTTTCATTAACGGGGGATTAAGAGCCGCAAGGTTTTGCTGCAGCTCTACAAAACCCTGGTCAGACCACACTTGGAATATTGTGTCCAGTTCTGGTCGCCCTATTATAGGAAAGACATGGAGGCTTTGGAGATGGTGCAAAGAAGGTTTACTAGGATGCTGCCTGGACTGGAAGGCTTATCTTATAAAGAAAGTTTGACTAACCTCACAGTGCCAGAGACCCAGGTTCACTTCCTGCCTCAGGCAACTGTCTGTGTAGAGTTTGCACATTCTACCCCATGTCTGCGTGGGTGTTTCGGTTTCCACCCACAATCTAAAAATGTGCAGGTTAGGTGAATAGGCCATGCTAAATTGCCTGTAGTGTTAGGTGAAGAGGTAAATGTAGGGGAATGAGTCTGGCTGGGTTTCTCTTCGGAGGGTCGGTGTGGACTTGTTGGGCCGAAGGGTCTGTTTCCACACTGTAAGCAATCTAATCAAAGCTCAGACTTTTCTCTGTGGAGAGATGGAGAAAGAGAGGTGATCTGAGCGAGGTATACAATGCAATGAGAGGCATGGATAGAGTCAATAGTCAGAGACCTTTCCCCAGAGCAGGCTTGATTCACATGAGGGGTCATAGTTTTAAGATATTAGGAGGAAGGTACAGGGGAGACGTCAGAGGTATGTTCTTTACAAAGAGTTGTGAACGCACAGAAAGTGCTGCCAGCGGTGGGGATGGAAGCAGAGTCATTAGGGACATTTAAGCGACTGCTGGACATGCACAGGGATAGCAGTGAGTTGAGGGATGCGTAGATTAGATTATTTTATTTTAGGTTAGGAATAATCCTTGGCACAACATCGTTGACCGAAGGGCCTGTTCTGTGCTGTACTCTTCTATGTTCTATTAAGCTCTTTACCTGTGGCTGCTTTTGTTCTCGCCTGAACCACGGATGTGTTTCCATCAAAGGACACACTCTGAGACACAAATTGTGGCAAAAATACTTGTTGGATTTGACCATTGGGATTCTGAGATGTCTCAAACCAACAAATTTTCCCTTCTATCTCTTTTCTCTGAAACCCATCTCATCACAGTGCATGAGGTAGAAATGCACTGGAATTCCATTTCATTGCAAATAAAGCAGTCCTACCTTCTCAAACTCTCCCCTCACCAGAGGTATGGGGACCCTTAGGTAATCCACCACCGGTCAGCTCCCGCTGCTTCATGAGAGAGCCTTCCTTTGATCCTCTGCATCTATGGTGTATTTAGCATCATTTAAACACTGATATTAACACCAGAGCTGGTGGATTTTATTACCATTACCTTTTTGATTTCAGTGGCTGGGTTGACAACCATAAGAATATTGAGACGATATTGAGGAATTCGTTTGTGTGTGGGGGAGTGGATCTGTTGTGATCTCCAGGATATGCACAATATTTCTGCAGGATTGTTGGCAACACCACCTGGGGCATTTTGTGGCGTTTCTTCATCTGTTATTTAAATATTCCGGAAGGACGGAACAGGATAAACAGGAACTCTACCTTCCTGACACCTGCCTTTTCTGATTAAAAATCTGTCTGTTGCAGCTTTGAATGTTCTGAATCATCCCAGCCTGACTGCAAGAAGCAGGCAGGTGATGAGATTCCTGATGAAGGGCTTTCCCCTGTAATGTTGATCTTCCTGCTCCTCAGATGCTACCTGACCTGCTGTGCTTTTCTAGCACCACACTCTTGACTCTGTTCTCTAGCCTGATTCGTGCCTCCGGCGACTGTCTGTCCGGCGTTTGCACATTCCCCTCGTATCTGCATGGGTTTCTTCCGGTTTCCTCCCAGAGTCAAAATTGTGCAGGCCAGGTGAATTGGCCATGTTACATTGTCCCATAGTGTCGAGGAATGTGCAGACCAGGTGAATTGGCCATGCTACACTGTCCCATAGTGTCCAGGAATGTGTAAGCCAGGTGAATTGGCTATGCTACACTGTCCCATAGTGTCCAGGAATGTTCAGCCAGGTGAATTGGCCATGCTACATTGTCCCGTACTGTCCAGGAATGTGCAGGCCAGGTGAATTGGCCATGCTACATTGTCCCATAGTGTCCAGGGACGTGCAGGCCAGGTGAATTGACCATGCTACATTGTCCCATAGTGTCCAGGAATGTGCAGGCCAGGTGAATTGGCCATGCTACATTGTCCCATAGTGTCCAGGGACGTGCAGGTCAGGTGAATTGGTCATGCTACATTGTCCCATAGTGTCCAGGGACGTGCAGGCCAGGTGAATTGGCCATGCTACATTGTCCCATAGTGTCCAGGAATGTGCAGGCCAGGTGAATTGGCCATGCTACATTGTCCCATAGTGTCCAAGGACGTGCAGGCCAGGTGAATTGGCCATGCTACATTGTCCCATAGTGTCCAGGAATGTGCAGGCCAGGTGAATTGACCATGCTACATTGTCCCATAGTGTCCAGGGACGTGCAGGCCAGGTGAATTGGCCATGCTACATTGTCCAAAAGTGTCCAGGAATGTGCAGGCCAGGTGAATTGACCATGCTACATTGTCCCATAGTGTCCAGGGACGTGCAGGCCAGGTGAATTGGCCATGCTACATTGTCCCATAGTGTCCAGGGACGTGCAGGCCAGGTGAATTGGCTATGCTACATTGTCCCATAGTGTCCAGGGACGTGCAGGCCAGGTGAATTGGCCATGCTACATTGTCCCATAGTGTCCAGGAATGTGCAGGCCAGGTGAATTGACCATGCTACATTGTCCCATAGTGTCCAGGGACGTGCAGGCCAGGTGAATTGGCCATGCTACATTGTCCCATAGTGTCCAGGAATGTGCAGGCCAGGTGAATTGACCATGCTACATTGTCCCATAGTGTCCAAGGACGTGCAGGCCAGGTGAATTGACCATGCTACATTGTCCCATAGTGTCCAGGGACGTGCAGGCCAGGTGAATTGGCCATGCTACATTGTCCCATAGTGTCCAGGAATGTGCCGGCCAGGTGAATTGACAATGCTACATTGTCCCATAGTGTCCAGGGACGTGCAGGCCAGGTGAATTGGCCATGCTACATTGTCCCATAGTGTCCAGGAATGTGCAGGCCAGGTGAATTGGCCATGCTACATTGTCCCGTAGTGTCCAGGAATGTGCAGGCCAGGTGAATTGGCCATGCTACATTGTCCCATAGTGTCCAGGGACGTGCAGGCCAGGTGAATTGGCCATGCTACATTGTCCCATAGTGTCCAGGAATGTGCAGGCCAGGTGAATTGGCCATGCTACATTGTCCCATAGTGTCCAAGGACGTGCAGGCCAGGTGAATTGGCCATGCTACATTGTCCCATAGTGTCCAGGAATGTGCAGGCCAGGTGAATTGACCATGCTACATTGTCCCATAGTGTCCAGGGACGTGCAGGCCAGGTGAATTGGCCATGCTACATTGTCCAAAAGTGTCCAGGAATGTGCAGGCCAGGTGAATTGACCATGCTACATTGTCCCATAGTGTCCAGGGACGTGCAGGCCAGGTGAATTGGCCATGCTACATTGTCCCATAGTGTCCAGGGACGTGCAGGCCAGGTGAATTGGCTATGCTACATTGTCCCATAGTGTCCAGGGACGTGCAGGCCAGGTGAATTGGCCATGCTACATTGTCCCATAGTGTCCAGGAATGTGCAGGCCAGGTGAATTGACCATGCTACATTGTCCCATAGTGTCCAGGGACGTGCAGGCCAGGTGAATTGGCCATGCTACATTGTCCCATAGTGTCCAGGAATGTGCAGGCCAGGTGAATTGACCATGCTACATTGTCCCATAGTGTCCAAGGACGTGCAGGCCAGGTGAATTGACCATGCTACATTGTCCCATAGTGTCCAGGGACGTGCAGGCCAGGTGAATTGGCCATGCTACATTGTCCCATAGTGTCCAGGAATGTGCCGGCCAGGTGAATTGACAATGCTACATTGTCCCATAGTGTCCAGGGACGTGCAGGCCAGGTGAATTGGCCATGCTACATTGTCCCATAGTGTCCAGGAATGTGCAGGCCAGGTGAATTGACCATGCTACATTGTCCCATAGTGTCCAGGGACGTGCAGGCCAGGTGAATTGGCCATGCTACATTGTCCCATAGTGTCCAGGAATGTGCAGGCCAGGTGAATTGGCCATGCTACATTGTCCCATAGTGTCCAGGGACGTGCAGGTCAGGTGAATTGGCCATGCTACATTGTCCAATAGTGTCCAGGAATGTGCAGGCCAGGTGAATTGGCCATGCTACACTGTCCCATAGTGTCCAGGAATGTGCAGGCCAGGTGAATTGGCCATGCTACATTGTCCCATAGTGTCCAGGGACGTGCAGGCCAGGTGAATTGGCCATGCTACATTGTCCCATAGTGTCCAGGGACGTGCAGGTCAGGTGAATTGGCCATGCTACATTGTCCCATAGTGTCCAGGAATGTGCAGGCCAGGTGAATTGGCCATCCTACACTGTCCCATAGTGTCCAGGGACGTGCAGGCCAGGTGATTTGGCTATGCTACATTGTCCCATAGTGTCCAGGGACGTGCAGGCCAGGTGAATTGGCCATGCTACATTGTCCCATAGTGTCCAGGAATGTGCAGGTCAGGTGAATTGGCCATGTTACATTGTCCCATAGTGTCCAGGGACGTGCAGGCCAGGTGAATTGGCCATGCTACATTGTCCCATAGTGTCCAGGAATGTGCAGGTCAGGTGAATTGGCCATGCTACATTGTCCCATAGTGTCCAGGGACGTGCAGGCCAGGTGAATTGGCCATGCTACATTGTCCCATAGTGTCCAGGAATGTGCAGGCCAGGTGAATTGGCCATGCTACATTGTCCCGTAGAGTCCAGGAATGTGCAGGCCAGGTGAATTGGCCATGCTACATTGTCCCATAGTGTCCAGGGACGTGCAGGCCAGGTGAATTGGCCATGCTACATTGTCCCATAGTGTCCAGGGATGTGCAGGCCAGGTGAATTGGCCATGCTACATTGTCCCATAGTGTCCAGGGACGTGCAGGCCAGGTGATTTGGCCATGCTACATTGTCCCATAGTGTCCAGGAATGTGCAGGTCAGGTGTATTGGCCATGCTACATTGTCCCATAGTGTCCAGGAATGTGCAGGCCAGGTGAATTGGCCATGCTACATTGTCCCGTAGTGTCCAGGAATGTGCAGGCCAGGTGAATTGGCCATGCTACATTGTCCCATAGTGTCCAGGGACGTGCAGGCCAGGTGAATTGGCCATGCTACATTGTCCCATAGTGTCCAGGGATGTGCAGGCCAGGTGAATTGGCCATGCTACATTGTCCCATAGTGTCCAGGGACGTGCAGGCCAGGTGAATTGGCCATGCTACATTGTCCCATAGTGTCCAGGGACGTGCAGGTCAGGTGAATTGGCCATGCTACATTGTCCCATAGTGTCCAGGAATGTGCAGGCCAGGTGAATTGGCCATGCTACACTGTCCCATAGT
Source organism: Hemiscyllium ocellatum (assembly GCF_020745735.1). Taxonomy (NCBI): domain Eukaryota; kingdom Metazoa; phylum Chordata; class Chondrichthyes; order Orectolobiformes; family Hemiscylliidae; genus Hemiscyllium; species Hemiscyllium ocellatum. The sequence continues at coordinate 16,866,012 of NC_083444.1, forward strand.
GTCCAGGAATGTGCAGGCCAGGTGAATTGACCATGCTACATTGTCCCATAGTGTCCAGGGACGTGCAGGCCAGGTGAATTGGCCATGCTACATTGTCCCATAGTGTCCAGGAATGTGCAGGCCAGGTGAATTGACCATGCTACATTGTCCCGTAGTGTCCAGGAATGTGCAGGCCAGGTGAATTGACCATGCTACATTGTCCCATAGTGTCCAGGGACGTGCAGGCCAGGTGAATTGGCCATGCTACACTGTCCCATAGTGTCCAGGAATGTGCAGGCCAGGTGAATTGGCCATGCTACATTGTCCCATAGTGTCCAGGGACGTGCAGGCCAGGTGAATTGACCATGCTACATTGTCCCATAGTGTCCAGGGACGTGCAGGCCAGGTGAATTGGCCATGCTACATTGTCCCATAGTGTCCAGGGACGTGCAGGTCAGGTGAATTGGCCATGCTACATTGTCCCATAGTGTCCAGGAATGTGCAGGCCAGGTGAATTGGCCATGCTACACTGTCCCATAGTGTCCAAGGACGTGCGGGCCAGGTGAATTGGCTATGCTACATTGTCCCATAGTGTCCAGGGACGTGCAGGCCAGGTGAATTGGCCATGCTACATTGTCCCATAGTGTCCAGGAATGTGCAGGCCAGGTGAATTGACCATGCTACATTGTCCCATAGTGTCCAGGGACGTGCAGGCCAGGTGAATTGGCCATGCTACATTGTCCCATAGTGTCCAGGAATGTGCAGGCCAGGTGAATTGACCATGCTACATTGTCCCATAGTGTCCAGGAACGTGCAGGCCAGGTGAATTGACCATGCTACATTGTCCCATAGTGTCCAGGGACGTGCAGGCCAGGTGAATTGGCCATGCTACATTGTCCCATAGTGTCCAGGAATGTGCAGGCCAGGTGAATTGACCATGCTACATTGTCCCATAGTGTCCAGGGACGTGCAGGCCAGGTGAATTGGCCATGCTACATTGTCCCATAGTGTCCAGGAATGTGCAGGCCAGGTGAATTGACCATGCTACATTGTCCCATAGTGTCCAGGGACGTGCAGGCCAGGTGAATTGGCCATGCTACATTGTCCCATAGTGTCCAGGAATGTGCAGGCCAGGTGAATTGGCCATGCTACATTGTCCCATAGTGTCCAGGGACGTGCAGGTCAGGTGAATTGGCCATGCTACATTGTCCAATAGTGTCCAGGAATGTGCAGGCCAGGTGAATTGGCCATGCTACACTGTCCCATAGTGTCCAGGAACGTGCAGGCCAGGTGAATTGGCCATGCTACATTGTCCCATAGTGTCCAGGGACGTGCAGGCCAGGTGAATCGGCCATGCTACATTGTCCCATAGTGTCCAGGGACGTGCAGGTCAGGTGAATTGGCCATGCTACATTGTCCCATAGTGTCCAGGAATGTGCAGGCCAGGTGAATTGACCATGCTACACTGTCCCATAGTGTCCAGGGACGTGCAGGCCAGGTGAATTGGCTGTGCTACATTGGCCCATAGTGTCCAGGGACGTGCAGGCCAGGTGAATTGGCCATGCTACATTGTCCCATAGTGTCCAGGAATGTGCAGGCCAGGTGAATTGGCCATGCTACATTGTCCCATAGTGTCCAGGAATGTGCAGGCCAGGTGAATTGGCCATGCTACATTGTCCCATAGTGTCCAGGGACGTGCAGGCCAGGTGAATTGGCCATGCTACATTGTCCCATAGTGTCCAGGAATGTGCAGGCCAGGTGAATTGGCCATGCTACATTGTCCCATAGTGTCCAGGGATGTGCAGGCCAGGTGAATTGGCCATGCTACGTTGTCCCATAGTGTCCAGGGACGTGCAGGCCAGGTGAATTGGCCATGCCATATTGTCCCATAGTGTCCAGGAATGTGCAGGTCAGGTGAATTGGCCATGCTACATTGTCCCATAGTGTCCAGGAATGTGCAGGCCAGGTGAATTGGCCATGCTACATTGTCCCGTAGTGTCCAGGAATGTGCAGGCCAGGTGAATTGGCCATGCTACATTGTCCCGTAGTGTCCAGGAACGTGCAGGCCAGGTGAATTGGCCATGCTACATTGTCCCATAGTGTCCAGGGACGTGCAGGCCAGGTGAATTGGCCATGCTACATTGTCCCATAGTGTCCAGGGACGTGCAGGCCAGGTGAATTGGCCATGCTACATTATCCCATAGTGTCCAGGGACGTGCAGGCCAGGTGAATTGGCCATGCTACATTGTCCCATAGTGTCCAGGGACGTGCAGGTCAGGTGAATTGGCCATGCTACATTGTCCCATAGTGTCCAGGAATGTGCAGGCCAGGTGAATTGGCCATGCTACACTGTCCCATAGTGTCCAGGAATGTGCAGGCCAGGTGAATTGGCCATGCTACATTGTCCCATAGTGTCCAGGGACGTGCAGGCCAGGTGAATTGGCCATGCTACATTGTCCCATAGTGTCCAGGGACGTGCAGGTCAGGTGAATTGGCCATGCTACATTGTCCCATAGTGTCCAGGGACGTGCAGGCCAGGTGAATTGGCCATGCTACATTGTCCCATAGTGTCCAGGGACGGGCAGGCCAGGTGAATTGGCCATGCTACATTGTCCCATAGTGTCCAGGGACGTGCAAGCCAGGTGAATTGGCCATGCTACATTGTCCCATAGTGTCCAGGAATGTGCAGGCCAGGTGAATTGGCCATGCTACACTGTCCCATAGTGTCCATGAATGTGCAGGCCATGTGAATTGACCATGCTACATTGTCCCATAGTGTCCAGGGACGTGCAGGCCAGGTGAATTGGCCATGCTACATTGTCCCATAGTGTCCAGGAATGTGCAGGCCAGGTGAATTGACCATGCTACATTGTCCCATAGTGTCCAGGGACGTGCAGGCCAGGTGAATTGGCCATGCTACATTGTCCCATAGTGTCCAGGAATGTGCAGGCCAGGTGAATTGACCATGCTACATTGTCCCATAGTGTCCAGGGACGTGCAGGCCAGGTGAATTGGCCATGCTACACTGTCCCATAGTGTCCAGGAATGTGCAGGCCAGGTGAATTGGCCATGCTACATTGTCCCATAGTGTCCAGGGACGTGCAGGCCAGGTGAATTGGCCATGCTACACTGTCCCATAGTGTCCAGGGACGTGCAGGCCAGGTGAATTGGCCATGCTACATTGTCCCGTAGAGTTAGCTGCATTAGTCAGGGATAAATTATAGGGTAGGGGAATGGGCCTGGGTGGGTTACTCTTCAGAGGGTCGGTTTGGACTTGTTGGGCCGAAGGGCCTTTTTCCACGCTGTCGGGAATCTAACCTAATCTAACTTTTCCCCTTCGTTGCGAGTCATGTCGTTCGGGGCGGAAGTGGCCCGGGCGGCGGCAACCACAGGGGCGGAAGTGACGTTGCGGCCGAGAACACGGAAAGGCTCAGTGCCGACGCCTGCGTACTGGCTGCCGTGTGTGGAGTGAAGCGGGAGCGGAAGTGACGGCGCGGCCCTTTGATGCTGCCTGGGTAGGCGCTTCCGGGGGGAGGGGCTCGTACGCAAGTTGACGGTTGGTGCGGGACCGTTGTCCCTTTGGTGACCTTCCACGCCGTGCGGTTTTTTTTAAAAGTAACTGCATCCAACGGGTAACTTCTTTCCTGTCAGCTTTAAATGTGTTTGGCCGTAAAGATCCTTATTTTTGTTTGTGTTTGTTAATGTTTCAGTCCCGGGGCTGGGCTGTAGGGGTGAGCTCCAAGGGAAGGCCGCGCTGGGGCCTTCATTTACCGACAGCCCAGGGGCACCTTCAACCCGAGGGGTCTGCCTTCTGAACCCGTGCACCCTCTGACCCGTGTCTGTCACACATGTTCAATGACATCCCGGGTCAGAGTAAACGTTGCTGGCTGTCCTCTTGGTGAAGTAGTTTTGAATTTGTTTCCCCCCCAGGGTAGGTCAATGCTTTCCCCCCCCCCCTCCCCCGGGGGGTGGAGGGGGGGGGGGGGAGCAGTTTGTACCTTCTCCCCTGGGTCTGTGTGGGGTTTCCTCCCACAGTCAGGAGAGTGCGATGAGCCGTGGTCAGTGTAGGGTTGGGGGGAGTGGGGGGTGGGGTAGGTTGATGAGCGACGATCAGTGTAGGATTGGGGGGAATGGGGTGTGTGGCAAGTGGATGAGCCACGGTCAGTGTAGAATGTGGGGTAGGTGGATTAGCTGTGATAACTCTCAGGTTGGGGGGGCGGTGAGTGGGGGTGGGGGAGTTGCATTTCACAGGGTTGGTTAGGACTTGATGGGCTGAATGACTTTATATCCCTTCTTCCACCCCCCCCGACTTTCTCTCTGTAGGGATTCCATGATTTTGATTCCTGGATTCTTCCAAGGATAAGCTTTTTGGGAATGCACGCAGTCAGTCAGAGAGTGAATCGTTGTTGAAATCATACCTATTTTCCTTTCAGCAATAAGTGCAATGCTTTTTATTTTCATGTGTTCATTCACAAGATGAGGATGTTGCTGGGTGGTGGTGAGCCCTGGTTTGATATTTTAAACAGGAGCCAATATATTTGAATTCCTTTGACTAGAGTGAGTTATTCAGATAGGTGAGTCGAATTATCCACTTCTAACTCAGAATTAGGGGAGTTTTCAGAGCGTTTTGGGTTGTCTTAGAAGTTTCAATTTATTTGGCAGTTCCATCGCAGTCTACTGCAAAAGGACATCTACAAGGTCCGAATGAACAAATGCAACAGCAGCCTTCCTTTTGGAAGGTCCTAGCCAATATGATTTGTCACAGATGTGGACTCATTTACCCCAGTCATCTCAAGGATTTATGGTCTTTGTTTCTCATTGAACATTAAAAATGTAGTACAGTTCTTTGTTGTAGCCTGCTGTTCTCCCAACCTAGCAGAGATATTTTTGTTACCCCGATCTGTCCTTAAAATAGCATAATCTTGTTGGTGAAACAATATTTACAACATTAGTGCCATCATCACTATTGTGGTGTAAGGGGCCTCCCTTACCATAGCTCCCATTTGGTGGTTGTTTGGACCTGCAGTGATATAGGGCTATGATGTGGAGGTGCTTAATCCAATCAGTCTATCACTGAATTTGCAATGTACTCATATCTTAATATTGTCCAATTGTTCCTAACCAGATTAAGAATAACAGAACTTTGGTGTGTTTAACTCAGATTATTAATTTTTGTTCACTAATATAATTTTTGCAGAACAAAAATAAGGAGGAAATCTAATATGTGCTGTGACTCTCATTCACATTTCCAAGCAGACATACAGTTGAGGGATAAATTAAAAAGAAAATAAAACAACTGGAAAATTTGATTTAAATGATGGATGTCATGGAAGTCAGGCATTCTTGGACAACGGGTTGTTCACATGCTCGTAGAACTGTTTATCTTGAATTTTTGACGTTATCAATTAATGCAAACTGTTTCAGCAGATGTGTGGCAATAACTTATTTCTTAGAGATCTGGGATTCCTTTTATCAATTTTTTGAATATTGAGAACTTGATACAAAACTAGATAAAGTAAAAATGCTAAGTCTCTGAAAGTTTCCCAAAATCCTCTGATTCCTGGTAAAATCCAAGTAGAACTTTTTTTCCTTTTTGTAATAAAAGTTCTGCCTGATTAGCTGGTTAGCACCAGTACACTCTTGATTCATGAATCCATAAGACATAGGAGCAGGAATTAGGCAATTCAGCCCATTGAGTCAGCTTTGCCATTCACTCATGGCTGATCAGTTTTTCAATCCCATTCTCCCACTTTCTCCCCATATCCCTTCATCCCCTTGATACTCAAGAACCTATCTACCTCAGCATTAAATATACTCAATGACCTGGTCTCCACAGCCTTCTGTGACAGTGAATTCCATCAATTCCCCACTCTTGGCTGAAGAAGTTTCTCCTTATCTCTGTTCTAAAAGGTCTTCCCTTTTCTCTAAAGCTGTCTCCTCTGGTCCTAGTCTCTCCTACCAATGGAAACATCTTCGCAACATCCACTGTCCAGACCATTCAGTATTCTGGAAGTTTCATCCTTATAAAATCCACCAAGTATAGACCCAGAGTCAAATGTTGTTAATTCCTGAATATTCTCAGAGTATTTTCTGAACATGGTCATATCCTTCCTGAGATATGGGGCCTAAACTGTGCACAATACTCCAAATGTGACCTGACCAGAGCCTAATAGAGCCTCCCTCGGAAGTACACCCCTGATTTTATATTCAAGTCCTCTCAAAATAAATGCCATAACTGCATTTGCCTTCCTGGCTACTGACTCAGCCTGCAAGTTTACTTTGAGAAAGTCCTGGATTAGAACTCCCAAATCTCTTTGCGCTTCAGACTTCTGAATTTTCTCCCCATTTAGAAAATATTCCATGCCTCTATTCTTCCAAGCAAATCCAGCTGCCAGCTCTGTGTCATTAGAACATTATTTAAGTTGCATTATTGTCCAGGCCTATTCTCAGCAACAAACATCTGCTTTAGTTCTCTACTTTCAAAGCAAGCTGCTGTTCAATGTTCAGCTTGAAACTCAGCTCACAGTGTCAAATCCAAATTTCTTTAAAAGAGGGCATCTACAGGTCATAAGACACAGGAGCAGCGAAGGCTGTTCAGCCCATCATGTCTCCTTTCCTATTCAGTGAAATTGTCACTGATTTGATAATCCTCAACTTGACTTTCCTGCCTTTCCCTATTACCAACGTTTTCTTTAAACTGCATGGCAGTGCAGCTGTGGAGGTTCCATGCATGCCCGTTCGAATGCCAATGCAGTATCTTTATATTTTGGATTCAAAATTGTTCATTATTTTTAAAACGCTTTATAATCATTTGTATGTTGGCAATTAAGAAACTTAATTTTTTTCATAGAACAATACTGTACTGAACAGGCCCTTCGGCCCTCGATGTTACGCCAACCTGTGAACTATTCTCAGCTCACCCCCCCCTACACTTTTCAAAAATCATCTATGTGCTTATCTAAGGATTGTTTAAATCTCCCTAATGTGGTTAAGCTGACTACATTAGCAGGTAGGACATTCCACGCCCTTACCACGCCTTTGACTCTGACATCTCTCTTAAATCTATCACCCCTCAATTCGTAGTTATGCCCTCTTGTACAAGCTGATGTCATCATCCAAGGGAAAAGACTTTCACTGTCTACCCTATCTAATCCTCTGATCATCTTGTATGCCTCTATCAAATCCCCTCTTAGCCACAACCTTCCATTGAGAACAGACCCAAGTCTCTCAGCCTTTCCTCATAAGACCTTCCCTCCAGACCAGGCAGCATCCTGTAAATCTCCTCTGCACCTTTTCCAGTGTTTCCACATTCTTCCTGTAATGGGGCAACCAGAACTGTACACAATATTCCAAGTGTGGCTGCACCTCCCTTCCATTCCTTGACGCCTCTATTTCCATTCTAGGGGTAGACTGGCCACCAATTTCCATTACAATCCAAACGAATCCCACAGTTACTTTGCTTATACATCCTCATACCCTGCTTCCATTCTCCATTCCATTTTTCCAGTTCTTCCGGCTCTGTTGTGATGATGCCAACTTTGACAAGGATGCCTTCAAAATTCCACCACCTTTTTCAACTGAGTATTCCCCAATACTATAGTTGAAAAAGCCCTCAGCCGGGTCTACCCCATCTTCCACACTTTGGTCCTCACCTCTTCCCTTCCGCAATAAGGTTCCCCTTGCCCTTACTTACCATCCCACCTGCATCACATCCAGAGGACCCTGAGCCACCATTTCCACAACCTCCAGCAGGATGCCACCACCAGCCACATATTCCCCTCCCCTCCCTTCTCAGGCTTTCATAGGGACCGTTTTCTCCAGGACACCCTAGTCCACGTCTCCTTAACTCCCAACACCCTCCACAGCCTCATGGCACCTTCCTCTGCAACCACATGTATAACACCTGTCTGTTTGCTTCCTCCCTCCTCAGTATCCAAAGGCCCAAACACACCTTGCGGATGAAGCAGTGCTTTACCCTGCATTTCACTTAATCTAGTTTACTGCACTTGGTGCTCTCATTATAGTCTCCTCTACATTGGAGAATTGAAGTGCAGACTGAGTGACTGCTTCATAGATTATCTACGTTCTGTCTGCAAAAAAGCCTCCTAGCTTCCAGCTGCATGCCACTTCAACACACCACATTATTCCCAGGCCAACAACTCTGTCTCAGGCTTCCTGCAGTGCTCCAGCAAAGCTCAGTGCAAGCTGGAAGAACAGCAAGTCATTTTCCATTTGATAACTCTCCAGCTTTCTGGACTCAATATCAAGTTCAACAATTATGGGGCTTGAGCTGTCCAATGTCATTACCCCAATGCCCACACACCAGGCCTTGCTATCACTTGGTCTGATGTGGCATACAACCTATTGTTAGCCACTAATGGTTTCCATTAATAGCCATTCACCCTCCTAGCCTGATCATTATCCAGTCCTTTGTCTGTTCAACTGTTCTTCTCTCACTCTTTGGGCTCGATCTCCATCGATCGTTCCCCCTTCCCCACCCTATCTCCTGCATAAAAATCATTATTTTCCTTGCTTTCATCCATTCTGAGGAAGGGTCACTGGATGCAAAATGTTTGCTCTGGATTTCTGTCCATAGATGCTGCCAGATCTGCTGAACTTGCAGCAATTTCTGTTTTTGATTCTTTATAGTACAGATAGTTCTTCTTTAACATGGTTGCATTCTTATGCAACCCGTGTTACAGAAAAATCGCTTAATGTGGTGGCAGTCATGTTACAGCCAACACATGCTTTAAAAGTTCACACTTTGGAAACCGTGTCCCCAATTCGTTTATCATGTTATACTGACAAAAGACGCATTATAGCATAGTACCCTGCACTCAAATAGACAGAATTTTCTGATTTATTACATCTGTAGTTTGACTTAGCTATTGCTCTTAATTCTGGATCTTGAGGTTAGTTTCTGCAATAATCACCTCCCCCATTGCCTCCCCCATCGTGAACAGAGAACCCAAAGCCCAGGAGACACCCACCCCGCAGACAAAGAGCCCGATGTCCAGGCAGGTGTGCGAATAGAGATGTCGAATCCTCTGATGTATTCACAGAATTGAATTTAGACTTCCATCATTGGTTCAAATAATGTCGTGGTTCTCACTGCCCATTTATGGTCTGAAACTTTCAATCTCAACCATTACACTGATGTCGTGTATTTCTAACTTATCTGAACTAATTCTTTGGTCCAGAAAAACATCCAACTTCAATCAGCATATCTGCAAACTGATGCCAGGAGGTGTACAGCTATGGGTGTTGCCCCTAAGCAACTCAATCAATCCCTGATACAAACTGAAAGAATTGTGGATGCTGTAAAATCAGAAACAAGAATAGACATTGCTGGAAAAGCCAAGCATATCCGGCAGCATCTGTGGAGAGAAATCACAGCCATCATTTGGGTTCTAAGGAAGGGTCACTAGAAATATTAACTCTGATCTCTCTCCACAGATGCTACCAGACACGCCAAGCTCCTCCAACAATCTCTCTTTGTTTCAAATCAATTCCTGACCCTTCTAAAGACATGAGACTTTAGTCTACTAAAGTTCTTCAAATGTTTAGTCATAATTCTTTCCCAATGCAGACAAATTCTCAATAAGCCTTCTGGAACCCTCTCTTTCATACACGCAGACTATAATCCACTTATCACTAGGTCAAAATCCAACTCTTATAACAATATTAAAATATTTGCACTACACGCCCCCAACGTTACAATATGTTGCTAGACGTTTGGCTATCTCTACTGAAGACTGTAAAGAGTGTGTTAGGCACACTATTTACAGAGGAACCTCAATTATCTAAATATTATCTGAAGGAGATCTCAAGGTCCCGATAGAAACACTACATAAAAGAGGTGTTTCCAACACCTCTTTTGTTTATAATGCTTAAAAACTAACTCGGCTTACTGAAATGCTGCCGAGAACAGCGCACACTTCCTCCCCATACTTTCGTGGGAGTTCAATCCAGGCATGTACCCTGAACCCCACTTCCCCAGATAACCTATCCAACATTGTTCTGTACAGGGCAAAGGTAGAACTTGTCAAAGATTGCAGTGAAAGGTTGTGTGCGCGCTGTATTTGGAGACCCCCCCCCCCCCCCTCCCCCATTGGCCAGGGGTGGGGAGGAGGTGGTTGGGGGGGGGGGGTGGTGAAGGATGGAGGGGGGTGGTGAAGGGTGGAGGCAACATTGGACAGGGTTAGGGGGTGGATGGGGGTTGAGGCACTTGCGCGATGTGCTGCTGCCTAGTCTCCTGAACAGGGAGAGGACTTAGCAAGTGCTCGCTGCGTCAATCCCATTGAACTGATGGGGGGTGCGATGCTGCAGGTTCCTGACACACGTGTGTCTCTGCTCAGAAACAACCCCTGAGACAGGGAGAGGGAGCAAGGCAGGCAGAGAAAGGAAAGGTCAAAGCTCCAAGCTCCAGAGGAGAGGCATTAAATCAATTAACCAAATACTCAATTATCTGAACGAAATAGTCCCCACCCACCTCGTTCGGATAATCGAGGTTCCTCTAACATATAAGCAGTGCCTTGAGCATTAGGCACTCTTTACGAAAGAGATTTCTGGCATCTTCAACTCTGTATTTGCTCACTGTTCTCTGTATGCGGCTCTGCATTCATGACGAGGATACTGTCCTGGACATGAGACTTTCTATGTCCACACCAGCCTGATTTCGACTCTCTATTCACACATCAGCCCTGGCACCAGGCCCCTCATCCACAAAGTGGAAGTCTCCTGGGCCCCAGGCCCTCCACCCACAATGGGGAGACAATGGCCTAGTGGCACCATCGCTTGACGATCTCTCCCCTGCAGACTTTTCTTTTCAACTGATTCTTCAAAAAATTGATCTGAAAATGTGGATGATTTTGCAAATGGCTGACACGAAAAAAATTTGAAACCAAACAATGGATTTTTTAAGTGTTTTTTTTTAAAAGAACTTGCTGAGAGGCTCACTTGAGCCCTAAATGAGTTAAGAAAAATAAAAGTCAAAAAAGTAGTCTACAAGTAGGATAGGGAAGAGGCAAAGATGTTGAAATTCCTGTTTCCCTCTTTCCATCCCCTGGCCCCCCCATACTTGCCCAAATGCTGTGTCGCAATCGTGTCCACAATAATACCCCGAAAAGTTATGTATGTATGTTGTATATCAGTGTCACAGCCAGCTTGCATTAACATAAGATGTTCAAGGTATTTCCCTGATGCTCTATATTAGAAAATTTGGCTGAAGAGAATTAGTTTTAAGGAGTATCTTAAAAGTGTTTAATAAGTTTTTTGAAAGTGGAGTCACATGTAGATAAGGTAGTGAAGAAGACATATAGCATGCTTTCCTTTATTGGTCAGAGCGTTGAGTACAGGAGTTGGGAGGTCATGCTGCGGTTGCGCAGGACATTAGTTAGGTCACTTTTGGAATATAGTGTGCAATTCTGATCTCTTCTTTTCTTCCCCCCCCCCCCCCCCCCGCCCCAATCGGAATAATGCTGTGAAATTTTGAAAGGGTTCAGGAAAGATTTATAAGAAGTTGCCAGGATTTGATCTATGGGGAGAGTCTGAATAGGCTGGAGCTGTTTTCCATGGAGCATCGGAGGCTGAGGGGTGACCTTATAAAGGTCTGTAAAATCATGAGGGGTATGGACAGGATAAATGGGCAACGTCTTATCCCAGTTTGTGGCAATGCAGTGCTAGGGTGCATAGGTTTAGGGCGAGATGGAAAATATTTAAAAGGGAGCTAAGGGGGGATTTCACCAGGCAGAGAGTGGTGCCTGTATGGAATGAGCTGCCAGAGTAGGTGGTTGAGGCTGGTACAATTACTACGTTTAAAATGCATCTGGGTGAATATATGAATAAGAAGGGTTTAGAGGAGTATGTGCCAAGTACTGGGAAATGGTACTAGATGAGGTTGGGATATCTGGTCAGCATGGACGAGTTGGACCAAAGGATCTTTTCATGCTGTATGACTCTAAGAAGACAGAGCCAGTGAGAGAATTCAAGAGTGTGAGACCTAGCCAGTTGTAAATATAGCCAGCAATGTTGAGGTGAAGCAGATCTTGCTAACAGCAAAGATATTGCGCTTGGACTCTGGATTTGATTTTTAATGAACAATGACATCAATGTTTGTTCTTTGTGGACCTGATTTATTTTTCTGTGTTCTATGTTTGATTTTTGTTTTAAGCAATGTCTTCCTACACCTGCATCACGTGTCATGTGGCTTTTGGTGATGCTGAGATTCAGAGGTCACATTACAAAACAGATTGGCACAGATATAACCTGAAGCGTAAAGTCGCAGAAATGCCTCCGGTGACAGCTGAAAACTTCCAAGAACGTGTATTGGCCCTGAGATCAGCTGTAGAAGAGAAGAAAAAGGGGACTGCTACAGACTGCACATCTTGTGGTAAAAGATTCGCCACATTCAATGCCTATGAAAATCATTTAAAATCCAAGAAACACCAGGATACAGAAAAGAAGTTCACGAGCATTGCAAGTAAACAGCTGGAAAGGCTGAATGTGAAAAATTTGGAGATAGGGATAAGCGAGGATGGAATGGACAAAGATACTGTGAATATAGCCATTCAGCAGGCGGTAAAAGCTCAGCTGGCTCCCTCCACGAGGAAAAGGACTGTTGTCCCAGGAACTGAAGACACTGAGTCACAAGTCACAGTTAGCAGCCACCAAAACAAGAAGCCTGACAAACCACCTCGGTTACTCTGGTTCGAACAGCAAGCTGCAAAATTGGACCAACTCGAGTCATGTGAGGAGGAAGTGACGATGGAGGATGAAGATGATGGTAAATAATAGCAGATCAACATCTTGTTTCTGGTTCAGTTTTAACAAGTGTCTAGAGAATATGTCCACTGCACTAAAGTTTCCTCCTTTCACTTTTTAAGACAGATTCTAACTCCAAAGCACAAGGTAACTCATTTGGGCAAATCGCCAGTGCTTATTTCAATAGAGTGGAGAGTGCGTCCTAACAAGCAGCATGTGATGTCTGTACGCTCATTCTACTTCAGGCCCTAATTAGTTTGTGCATTTTGGTAAAGTTGTAGTAATGCCTTACTGACAAAAGGTAATATTTGTGAACATCTGATACTTCTGCAGCCTAAATTATTTAAAATTTCTTTTATAAGAGTTGCAACTTGTATTTCCTCTAACAAAGGTGTTCTCAGTAATAAATCAATTCACTTCTGGGTATGTTAATTTTGATTTAATTGATTTATTGTCAGGTGTGCTGAAGTTCATTGTCACGAGAAAAGCTTTGTTTGAGTAGATCATAGTAAGCAAGGATGTACAGATCAGAAAGGTTTAGACCGAGGCTTGTCGGTTGCATTGCACAGGGTGAGCACTAGGCAAGAGCGACATTAGCAAGGCTAGCATTATTTGAAGTTAGGGACTCCATTCATCAGTCTAATGACGTCCAGGAAGAAGCTGTTCCTGAACCTGCTGGTGCGTGTGTTCAGGCTTCTGACTGATGGAAGAGGTTGCAGGAGGTTTGCATTGTACACTTGGGCATAACAAGGACTGTGTAAAATTGATCTGCGTTTGTTTGACAGAGAAAAGGTTGCCAGATCTGAATATATTCACACTTACACATTTGTACTGAGATTTATATCAAATAGAATACTGTTTTATATATAGAGTATAAAAATGCTTTTGGTTTCAATTTTGCACTTTTTCTGCTAGGTGAATGGGAGGATGTGGATTCTGTCTCTGATGAGGAGGAACATTTTAAAAACGAGAGCCAAGCTGATAAGCTGACTGAAGACTCTCCACCTGGCAGTATTCAAATAACGGACTGCTTATTTTGTTCACATCACTCTCGATCTCTATTTAAAAATATTGATCATATGACTAAGATGCACGGTTTTTTTATTCCTGACATTGAATATTTAGTGGATCTAAAGGGTTTGATGAAGTACCTGGGTAAGTAAGAATGAAATATACATTTTAACAATCTCTTAATGGCAAATTAATCTACCTAATTTTTAATAAGGCATGAAGAGGAAAATTAAATAGGATCACTTTGGGAAATTGTCTGATCCAAGTGTGACCATTAAAACGGGTTGTTAACTGAAAGGGTAGTTGTCATGCTGCATTGAATCTTATACAAAGATCCAGACCTAGTGGAACAGGGATCTTTTGATCATCTTTTACCCCTAACAGTGTAACTAACATTCCTTTCCCAACTGTGTTGTTATGGAGAACTGCCAAGCAGCGCGAACATAAGAGAACACTCAACAAACTCATGGACACAGTGTTGACATTTTTTTACAAGTGCAGTATTAATATTTGACATAGAATTGAGTGTCAAGAGTGTGGTGCTGGAAAAGCACAGCAGGTCAGGAATGTTCTCCTGCTCCTCGGATGCTGCCTGACCTGCTGTACTTTTTCCAGCACTATACACTCGACTCTGATCTCCAGCATCTGCAGTCTTTGCTGTCTTCTGTATGAAATTGCGAATTTGGTGAAATTAATCTGGTTGAGTCTGATTGCGAGGGATCTTGAGTGAGCAGTGGGACTGTTCATTAATCTAATGGTTTCACTTTCATGTCACTGAGATGAGCGAAGACTCAGAAATTTAAGTCGACCATCAGTTGCTCATGATAGGTCATATTTCTCTGACTATCATTTGACTGAGTTTTGAGAAGATTTGGTGCTCAGGTTGAGGTCTGGATGTAGGTTCGCTCGCTGAGCTAGAAGGTTCATTTTCAGATGTTTGGTCACTCTACTAGGTAACATCTTCAGTGACCCTCCGAATGAAGCGCTGGTGGTGTAGCCCGCTTTCTATTTGTGTTTGGGTTTCCTTGGTTTGGTAATGTCATTTCCTATGATGGTGGTCATTTCCTGTTCTTTTTCTCAGGGGGTGGTAAATAGGGTCCAAGTCAATGTGTTTGTTGATAGAGTTCCAGTTGGAATGCCATGCTTCTAGGAATTCGAGTGTGTGTCTCTGTTTGCCTTGTCCAAGTAGAAGTGGTGTCTTTCCACATCCGTATGTAAGGATACTAGTGAGAGAGGGTCATGTCTTTTTGTGCCCACTTGATGTTCATGTATCCTGATGGTTGGTTTTCTGTCAGTTTGTCCATTATAGTGTTTGTTGCAATTCTTGCAAGGTATTTTGTAAATGACACTAACTTTGCTTGTTTGTGTAGGATCTTTCAAGTTCATTAGCTGCTGTTTTAGTGTGTTGGTGGGTTTGTGGGCTACCATGATGCCCAAGTGGTCTGAGTAGTCTGGCAGTCATTTCTGAGATGTCTTTGATGTAGGGGAGAGTGGCTAGAGTTTCTGGACGGTTTTTATTTGCTTGTTTGGGCTTGTCGCTGAGAAATCGGTCTGTGCTCATTTGATGCCCGTTCTTTTTGAATACACTGTACAAGTGATTTTCCTCTGCTCTTTGTTGTTCCACTGTGCTGCAGTGTGTGGCGGCTCATTGAAATACGGTCATGTTCACATCCATCGACGTCAACCTGGCCAAAGAAACACTGATTACACCAATAGAAGAATCAAAGACACATATACCAAACACCACCAACTTCATCAGCAAGGACAATATCGTCAAGCTCTACCAACTTCAACAACAAAACCTACAGACAAGCCAATGGAACATCCATGTGATCTCCAATATCACGATTCTTAGCAGAGGCAGTAATACAGAAACTCGAACAAACAGCTCTGCCAACCATCCAACCCAAACTTTGGGTCCATTAAATGGATGACACCTTTGTCATCACTAAACTAAACAAATTGGAGGAAATCTTCAAGACTATCAATAATACTCTTTCTGGCATTAAATTCACTAAAGAGGAAGAAAACAACAATAAACTGCCATTCCTAGATGTCGCAGTAGAACGAACAGCCAGTGGGAAACTTCTAACCAGTCTGTACAGGAAAACAATACAGACGGGCCAAATGTTGAACTAGAGAAGCAATCTTCCTAACATCCACAAATGAAGCTGCATCAGAACATTATTTCAACGAGCCGCCACATACTGCAGCACAGAGGAACTATGTAGAGCAGATGAAAATCACCTATCCAGTGTATTCAAAAAGAACAGGTATCCAATGAACATAGTCTGCTGACTTCTTGGCAGCAAACTCAAACAAGCAGACCAAAATGTCCAGAAACTCTAGCCACTCTTCCCCTTTTTAAAGACATCTCTGAAATGACAACCAGACCACTTGGCATCATGCTAGCCCACAAACCCACCAACACATTAAAACTGCAGCGTATGAACTTGAAAGATTCAATACAGACAACAAGTAAAACTAGTATCATCTACAAACCACCTTGGAAGAACAGTGACAAACAGGCAGAAAACTAGCCACCAGGATGCATGAAAATCAACTAGCCACAAAATGACATGACCCCCTCTCACCAGCATCCTTACATACGGATGCGGAAGGACACCACTCCGACTGGGACAACACGTCCATCCTCTGACAAGCCAAACAGACACGCACGAGAATTCCTTGAAGCTTGGTATTCCAACCATAATTCTATCAACAAATGCATTGACTTGGGCCCCATTTACCACCCCCTGATAAAAAGAACAGGAAATTCCATCACCAACCCAAGGAAACCCAAATGCAAATAGAAAGCGGGCTACACCACCAGTGCTTTATTCGGAGGCTCACTGACCAGGTTACTTAGTATGGTGATGAAATGAACCTTCCAGCTCAGCGAGCAAATCTACATCCATCATTTTTAATGTGTAGTAAATTGACTGTCAAAGGACAATGCTTAAATTAGTTTACAACTCAGAAATGCACAATTGTAGAGATAGTATTTTTGACTGTTTGGGTTCAGACCTTCAGTTTGAGATGCTAAAAGGTTTTGGATGCGGTTCATTTAGCGTTATATAAGTAGCTGCTTGTGATGTTTGCAATCTTATTTTTGCAGGAGAAAAGGTTGGTCTGGGAAACGTTTGCCTGTGGTGCAATGAGAAAGGGCGGTCCTTTTACTCGACTGAAGCTGTCCAAGCTCATATGGTTGACAGCAGCCATTGTAAGCTCTTCACAGATGGAGATGCTGCTCTTGAATTTGCAGACTTCTATGACTTTAGGTAACAAATTGTGTTTTTCATAATTTGCATGTCTTTTGAAGGGAAATGATACTACTTTTGGTGGAAACTTGGGCACTATTTTGAAAGTGTTTAACATTTGACACTTTAACCTAATGTTGGTCAAATTGCCTTTGACCTCATCATCCACATTTTTCAATGCTTCCCTCAAAACCACTTCTTTTAGCATTGGTTTATGGCTTAAAGCTAGTTTGCTTAGAAACACATTCCCAAACACAAACTATCTAGCCCAGTGCTTTCCAAACTTTTACCATTTTGACCACATAGCAAGACATGAAAATTGCTGTAATTTCTAGGTATTGTAGGAGATGCTGGGAAGCTTGGGCCTGTTAGTGAGAGCACAGCTGTTACAACTTGAGTGGATCTCCATGATGGCCACTGCTACTCAAAACTTGGGACATCAGAATTTCAGTTTTTAGCATTTAGGATCATGGCCCCCATTTTGGGAAGCTCTGTACTAGCCTTAGGATAGGCATGCTTTCTCATCTGATTTGATTATCTCATCCCTAGCTAATCGTAGACTATCGTCCATTGTTTCCTCCCTATTGCCCCATCTGTGGCCTTCTGAACAAGGGGAGCAAACTTGGAGGATATCTATTATTACTTTGACCACTTAAGTCTGTAAAAGGTCACCCTTGACTATTCAATAAGCAATTGCAGGTTATACAAACCCTGGGTTTAGTTTTGGTAACATCAAGCAATCCTTTAAAAATTCTGATCTTGCTTTGCGAAACAAAGTGTTGGGATCTTGAGAATTGCTCCTTCGGTGCTATTTGTTGAGCTGCTTTGGCAGCTTCCTCACTTGTTGCTGCTTTTAATTGGTTACTCCATCTCTTTAATTCTCGACATGTTCATGCATGTACTGTGAATCTTGTTGCTGATCACCTTAGCTTTCTGACGTTTGGTATACACCCCGTCAACTTATGCTGTGACTCCCTGTTCTCCTGAAAAGTTAAGCCTTTCATTTGCAAGGGGACTGGAATTAAAAAATTAAGCAAGTGTTGTTACAAATTTACAGGTCTTTGATGATTAAACTGCTTCTGGAATACTGTGTTGAAAATGTGTTGCTGGTTAAAGCACAGCAGGTCAGGCAGCATCCAAGGAACAGGAAATTCGACGTTTCGGGCATAAGCCCTTCATCCTGATGAAGGGCTTATGCCCGAAACGTCGAATTTCCTGTTCCTTGGATGCTGCCTGACCTGCTGTGCTTTAACCAGCAACACATTTTCAACTGTGATCTCCAGCATCTGCAGACCTCATTTTTTACCCTCTGGAATACTGTACTCAGTTTGAGCTTTCGTACTACTTACGAAGTTGGGCAGAATACTTGTGGATTAGGAGGCAGGAAGTTAGAATTTGGTGTTTGTCAAATGCTGAGGGAGGGGTGGGGAAGCATTGTATGGTCCCTTTAAAAGATCACATGCTTTCTCTAGGCTTCGAGATTTAAAATGGATGCCTGTGAGCAGCAGCTTGAAAGTTTGCAAGTATCCAGCACCTGAATTGAAATGTTATTTTCGAAAGCTGGACAGTTAGCAGGCCAATCAGCTGTTTTGTTTATCAAAACAACAGGCTTTTGAATTTGGCCAATCAATTTGAACCAGGAACTTAGACACCCAAAAAACCTATTAAACTTAAGTCTGATGGTTTTGGCAACATTGGACCAATGCGATTGTAGAAATATTAATGTCATCAAGGGTCTCAAAGAAGGGGGCAGTAGGACAAAGAGCCTAGAGCTACCTGCCATCCGCCACAGTTAATGGTTCTCAGCTCTCCAGGGAGAATCACTGCTCTCTCCACCTCGCCTATTTCTTAGAGAAAACACCATCTGAATAAAAATGGTACCAACAGCACAAATAGTGAACATTCCTGACAGAAAAGTCGACGGAGAAGGCATTTCTGACCGAAACGCAAGCAGCTTTGATAATTTTGGAAAGTAATGCAGGATTGATTGGTCATTTATGGTCTGTTCATGTTCCTGTTTCTTATGTTCATTCTTTCCAGTCCTTGTGGTTATTGACATTGTAGCGGCTACTTCTCTTTGACACTATCTCTACTTCCTTCAACTGTCATCCCTTATGTCTTCGTAATGCCATTCCATTGCCAACCTTTTGTTGCCCTCTGCGAATACCTTGAACATGTTAATGTCTGACGAAGAAAAGAGAGAGTGCAATTTGATTGGAGAATCCAGTGGTGTCTGGCTAGTGGTGACTTTGGTGCTCAGCTTTTTTTTCTCTTGCTTTGAATTTCTGTGCCTCAGATGTATTTTGTTTTCCAATTCTCAAGCAGCAAGCTTTGTTTTAATGCACTTCACGATTTCTGTTTAAAAGTGTTACCCTCCTAACCACTAGTCCAAATAGTGTCAAAGAAGTCTAATAAAACATAATCAGTGAAAGCCTAAATCACAATTTCCCATCTTGTCACCTATCAAACAGACTTGCACATAACATCATCACTATAGAAATCAAATTAGGATAAATGTGCTTAAAAAGTGTTGGTAAATGGCAAGATGAATAAACCTGCCTGTAAATATCTGCTTTCTGGCCATATCTTTTGTGTTTTACAAACAAAGTAGAAAGATTAATAGTGAAATCAAATCGCATTCTGCAGGAGCATACCCCCGACCAGGGACAAAGACTCAGCAGGCAGGCAGGATTCAGCCACATGGCAAACTTTCATTCAAGCAACAATTGATTAATGCAGGGAGAGAGCCAAAGCATCTTCCCAAATCTGGCCTTGACATGAGAACACAATTTTTATCTTAATCTTTGGCTCATCAGAAGAGAGATCACTAACACTGATTTTTACATTGAAATACTGCATTTTATATTATAATGTGTTACAGTAATCACACAGTGTGGTCACTGAGTCTTTCCCTCTTATTCCATGCACCTAAGCCTGTGAAACATCGAATCAATGATGGGCTTTCCTATGGACAGCCCCAGGTTCCCATGATCTCATGGTGTTTAACAGACACTGTAATCTCCAGGTCTTAGGATCTTTCTATTCATCCTATGAACTCGCTTTCCAAAGTTACTGGTCATACTACTTCAGGTATGTCCCAGACTTGCTTATCTCTAAGGACAGCTTGAATCATTATTCATTTGTAGTCCATATGCTAGCTCTATCAAATTCTGTTGCTCCTTTTATGTATAATTGGGACAGTGGAAAATATATTAAAAATACAAAGAAAATTAGTTTTAATTAACTGCTTTAAGATTTGTAATATTAATTCTTGTTATCAAGTTTGCTAAGTTATACAGCTACTTCTACTGTTAGGACTTAAATTGGTTGCAGCCTATTTATCTGATGAATTTAGGGCATTACCAGGGATCTTTGTAAGAGATAGGAGAAAGTTGTTGTGGTTCTGTTCGCCGAGCTGGGAATTTGTGTTGCAGACGTTTTGTCCCCTGTCTAGTGATGTCCTCAGTGCTTGGGAACCTCCTGTGAAGCGCTTCTGTGATGTTTCTTCCAGCATTTATAGTGGTTTGTCTCTGCTGCTTCCGGATGTCAGTTCCAGTTGTCCGCTGCAGTGGCCGGTATATTGGGTCCAGGTCGATGTGTTTGTTGATAGAATCTGTGGATGAGTGCCATGCCTCTAGGAATTCCCTGGCTGTTCTCTGTTTGGTTTGTCATATAATAGTAGTGTTGTCCCAGTCGAACTTGTTGCTTGTCATGCACTATAAATGCCAAAGGAAAGATCACGGAAGCGCTTCACAGGAGGCTCCCAAGCACTGAGGATGTCACCTAGACAGGGGACGAAACGTCTGCAACGCAAATTCCCAGCTCGGCAAACAGAACCACAACAACGAGCACCCGAGCTACAAGTCTTCTCTCAAACTTTGATAGGAGAAAGTCTTCCCTGAGACTAATTAACTTTGTTTTTCCCCCTAATGCTTCGATTATATTCAGGTTATGTGTATCTGTAGTTATGTTGAAATCTGTGATTATCTGAAAAATCTTTAACTAGAACCTATTTCTTAATATTGTGAATAATTTCAAAGGAACAGCCAATTACTACTAAATAACTTCAGCTGTTGTTTTCAAAGCTGCTTAATGAGTTAGGTTGTCTGGTTAATGGGCTGAGATTTACACCCCTGTTCTAACTGGTGCTGTTTTCTTAATGGGATGACATCCTTTCATTAATGAGGCTGGGATCAATAACTCATCCATCCCTCGGCAACCTCTCTTGGACAGTTGCTTGCAGGACCCCTGTTGACCTTGGAGTTGGCCTGTTCAAAGGTACCATTGTGTTTCACTGAAGTACCGGAGCAGGCTGTTGATTCTGTTTACCTCTTGTCAGCCATTTTGTGTCTTAATGCTGGAGCCAGTGGTCTCATTTTATTTAACCCATGTCAGCCATTTTGTGTCTTAATGCTGGAGCCAGTGGTCTCATTTTATTTAACCCATGTCAGCCATTTTGTGTCTTTCAAACATGGGCCGCCCTTGCACGTTCCAAGACAAGAAAAGTGTAAATCTATTTGACTTTTTTTGTTTTGCTTCTCTGTACACATAGAGGGAGTTATCCTGATCACAAACATGGAGAAGATATTGACATGAAAGCTGCAGAGATACCAAACAAGAATTTGGAATACAATGAGGAAACAATGGAGCTTGTGCTTCCTTCTGGTTTGTATCCAGTACTAATATATCATCTTGCATCTGTGTTACACAGACTGGGTTGAACAAGTTCCATGTTTATGGACTAAGTTGACAAATTAGCAGAGAGCACTATAGTTGGTAATAAGTGAAATACTGCAGTTACTGGAATTCTGATTTAAAATTGAAATACTGGAGAAACTCCGATCTGGCAGCATTTGTGGAGAGTTTGACTTGTTTTTAAATTTTGTCTCTTCTGTCGGTGTTTCGTTCACAAATTAAGGTTGGTTATGCAAAAAAATTCATACATTCTGGCTTATTATATTTTCAAATTCTAAATGTTCTATTCTCCTTTATTTGAAAAATAACAAATCAGGAATTTGCCCTAAAATGCTGAACCCTTCCAAATTTCAGAACATATTTTCTATACTTTTTTAAAAATAATCTGTAACCAGCCTTTAAATATAGATTTAAGAATGGTTAACTTTACATTTAACCCTGATGCAATGTATTTAACTGAGGGGTTCTAGAGTTCTCTGGCATTTGTCCATATTCACTAGGAATTGGGCTTCAACATTCAAGACTACTTATGGTCATTACTAGTAAATCAGATTTTCAGCTATTAATGCCTCAAATGGCTATACCACAAGAACACTTGCCAGAGCAAGAAAGATAATTTTTAGTTACTTTATCACAATGTGTTGTCAAGGGTTTTAACAGTAATGTTCCACCTTTGCGATTAGATGGGCGATTGGTCAGCTTAATGGGAGTATGATCGTGCCAGGTTTTGTCAGAGCAACACCAAAGTGCCTTTCATTCAGCACTCTCTTGCACTTCTATATCCATTCCCTCAATTCTCTTTTAGGTAGATTTGGAAAAGAAATCTTAATTTTTAAAATTCATTTTCAGATTAGGCCTTCAGTAATATTTGTCATGTCATTTTAATGCATGCATTTATTACGGAAGGGGAGGAGAGGCAGGACATGGTAGGTGGGTAGAAAAATGATCAAAAGGTCAGAAATATCAAAATGCATCTAATGTACCCAGGATCTAATTCAAAATGTTGACACAATTCAGTGCATCTATGTTCTTGGTGGCAAAAAGTGTAAAAGTTCTATTCTTCTATGTAATTGTTTATCAAAATATTTGCCCATTTATTTCTCTAAATTCTGTTCTCGGCCCCTTTTTAAATCAGATTTTATCCAATCTGCTAATTTGGTTTTAGCCATAATTGTATCCACTGTCATGTCAACAGTATTATATTACAATCACTGGTGCCTATAGTGCTTTTATATGCACTAATTTGTTCCCCATTGATCAATCTACTTGTTAAAGTTTATATGTGTTTGATGAGCAAGGATTCAAGTACACATTGTAGTTTTTCCATTCTTTTATCCCCTTTAACCCCTCCTGTCCAGTTAATAGTGGGGCAGTTAAAATTCCCCACGACTATCTTGGAGTGCTTTTACATTTTTACGTAATTCCTCCTCCAATTCTCTTCTCCAAGTAGGTAGTTTGTCAGGGACGTCTAGTGTAGTGGATCCTTTTATTATCTTTTCTCAATTCATAAGGACTGTCTTAGCCTGTTTTTGTTCCACATCCATAATATGATTCTTGGTAAATACTACTTCATCATGTCCCTTCCGATAGATGGGTGCCTCTTGACCTGCTGTTTCATTACATACGTTGTGTTGCTGTAATTAATTTTAACTAATTTAATTCTCTTTTACTTTGTTCAACTACCTTGTTAAACTCTAGTTCTATAATTTGTATTTCCTTGCCATCAATGCCTTCCTTGTATTTGCCTGCTCTGTTCTATTTTTATGTTTGGGTTGCTTGCATTTGTTGTGGAGCCCTTTTTGGCACCTCCGTCTTTATCCCTTCTGTTTAGAGAGTATTGGGGCACTTTCTCTCCAAAGATTGTTCCAGCATGGATAACATGCAGTAGGTTTACTCTCTCCCTTTGAGTTCCTCTCTAGCTGCCGAGATATGCCTTACTCTGGTGGGAAATACAGCCTTTGGGATTCCTTGCCTTGGCTTTAGAGGATGCTCTCTATCCCCTTGTTCATCGAGTCCCTATTACTGCAACATTTCTATTCTGCTCTTTCCCACCCTAGACAGCTATAGTCCCTTCTTCTGCATTTTGGCTATCTTCTCTTTCCTTGCCCTCAGATAGTGAGCCTATTGGGTGTGTAGAGAAAACCAATATTGGTAAGATCTCCATTTCAATCTCTTTCTCTGTCCACAGTATCTGGCTCCTGATCAATTCCATTTCTATTCTTGAACGTGTTTTTTTTCCTGGGAGTGTACTATCTAGGTAGAAATTCTAAATCTAGGTGTCGGAGTCTCTCCATTTCATACTCCAGACTAAATTGGAGACAGCTAACATTTTAACTTGAGAGAGACTCTGCCCTTAGCCTCCCATGTTTTGTAATATCTTTGGCGTGTCTTATTTGTGTATTTATTATTTAAAGACATATTTTATTCTTTCATGGGGAGGGTGTTACTGTCAGCATTTAATGTCCATTCTCGATTTACTGAGTCAGTCTGAGTGCAGCTGAAAACCAGTCACATTGTTGTGGATCTGGAATTGTGGGTAGGCCATGCCAAGTGAAATTATTAAATTATGTTTCAGAAAAGGACATTGGTGAACTAACTTTCGTATGACAATGATTTCATGGTTACTAGCTTTTAATTCCATGTTTATTAATTCAATTAGACTTTCGCTATCCGGGTGAGAAAGATTTGAACCCATGTCCCCAGAGAATTAACTAGAAGCTCTGGATTGGAAGTTCAGTGACTATACTATCACCCTATCACTTCCCCACTGGCTACAAAACATTAATCAATTACATAATAATTAGGCTATATGTTTAATATAGTGCTTGTACATTCCTGCTCTTGAACCAAACTAATTTGGAAATAGAATCAAGTCTTGAACCTCACCAATCCATTACCAACCCAATTGATATCTCGGTTTCAGTTGTCAGGACTTGTTGTGTTCAGCGCTCTCCTCTGAATCATCACTTTTCCTATAGAAAAGCGAGAAGAACTCGGGCATTGCATTGATGAAATTCATTTTTGTGCTAGTTAGGAAATAGAGTTGTAACTTATTGTTAACTCTGAGAGTCAGGCTTTTTCATAAAGAAAAATATCATGGCATCTACCTCTCACTGATGATTTATTTTGTACGTGCACTTTCCTATTTATGATGATTTGGAGGTGCCGGTGTTGGACTGAGGGAGACAAATTTAAAAATCTCACAACACTAAGTTATAGTCCAACAGGTTTATTTGGAAGTACTAGCTTTCAGACCTCGAGGGTCTTTTTCCTAGGCTGGAAATGTTAAATACTGGGACGCATAGATTTAAGGTAAGAGACAAAAAGTTTAAAGGAGGTGTATAAAGCACTTTTTTTTTCCCAAATGTTTTTGGAGCTCTTAGCTACCTCCGAAGGAGCAGTGCTCCGAAAGCTTGTATTTTCAAATAAACCTGTTGGACTTTAACCTGATATTGAGAGGTTTTTATCTATTTATTGTGGGGAAAATCAGAGTCAGTCTGTGTTCGATGACGGAGTTTATTGTACAAGGAAATACCAGAGCTCCAGGGAGAGAGAGAGTCACCAACAGCGCAGTGGTCAGCTGCAATTCATCTCTCAACCCGGAGCACGTCAAGATGCTTTTATACATCTTATGATACAATCGGTCAGTGATGAGATTATTGTCTTTGTAACATGGTTTGTTTATGATAATCATTTCAGAATTATTGATAGTTTTGATACAGTCATTATCAGTTCCAGTGTGGCCTTTGTTAACTTTCAACAAGGTCGTTAGCTTCAGTGCAGGCGTTGTCAGTTTGTGTCTGCACGGAAGTCCATTGTTCTCATAATGGGCACTAATCGTCCTTCCTGAGAAGGACGATTACTGCAGCCCTGGCTATTAGCACTCTGTTGAGTCTATATCAAACTGTTGGCATTTCTATAAAAGGTTTTGGCTGGACCCAGACACTTTGGGGGCAGTGTACGTTATTCACGTGCATTCTCTTCCCCCACCCACCTTAAACTAATCAGTGAGGTTGAATGCATTGTGTTGACGTTCTGGTGGCCCCAGGTAGTGTCTGTATTTGCTCTGCAGTCTCTCTCCATATTGTGGTCTGGCAGCCATCTTATGTGTCAAGTGACCAACTCAAGGCTCAACAGCCGTCTTGTGTGTCCGTGTGCCAAGTGTCACCCTGCCCCATGCCATCTCCCACTTCATTATGATGAACATTCCTGATTGATAGGATCTCAAAAATAGAAATTATAATACTTGAGACTTCTTGTGATTGTACATTTTAAGGGGTTTTATGCCCACATGGCATGTTTGGTGGCAGGAAAGGGCTTTTAATAGAACAGTACAGCACAGGAACAGGCCCTTTAGCACACTGTTTCAGCGCTGACCATTCCAAACTAATCCCATCTGCCTGTGCATGAGCCAAGACCTTCTATTCCCAGCTTGTTCATGTCAGTCTAAATGTCTCTTAAACTATCATATCTGCTCTCATACATGCTTCTGCCACTTATCCTGGCAATGCATTCCAGGCACCTCTGTTTTTGGTGAAGAAAAACTTGCCTTGCACATCTCCTTTAAACTTTTCTCCTCTTACCATAAACCTAGGCCCCCTAGGATTCAATATTTTCACCTGAGGAAAAAGACTCCTGACCACCCTATGAGTGGCCTTCCACCAGGCTTTCATAATTTTAGATTGAATCAGGTCACCCTTCAGCCTCTGTCACTCTAGCAAAAACAGTTCAAGTTTCTCCAACCTTTCCTTACACCTATGACATTCCAATCCAGACAACATCGTGGTAAAGTTCTATTGCACCCTCTCCAAAGCCTGTACATCCTTCCAGTAGTGTGGTGACCAGAACTGCGCACACTGCTCCAAATGCAGCCAAACTAAATTCTTATGCAGTTGCCACATGACTTGCCAAATTTTGTAATATTGTGCAAAAACATGATGGTAATTTAAATTAATCCCTTGTACCTGTCCATAGTCAATAACCCTCCTTTCCTTGCTAATTTGTGCTTATCTAAAGGCACCTTTAAACACCCATATTGTAGCTGTCTCCACTACTACCCCAGGCACCTAACACTGTTTTTCCCTTCAATGTGTTCCCTCTAGGATTAGATATTTCAATGCTAGGAAAAGATTGACTGTCAACACGATCTATGCCCCTCATAATTTTATAAACTTCTATCAGGTCTCCTATCTGCCTCCATTGCTCCAGAGAAAACAACCATAATTTGACTAGCCTCTCTTTATAACTCATACTGTCTAATCCAGGCAGCAGCGTCTCAAAACCCTCCATATCCTTCCTGTAGTGTGGTGACCAGAATTGAACGCAATACTCAAAGTGTGACCTAACCAAACTTTTATAAAGCTGCAACTTCACTTCCTTATTCTTGTATTTAATGCCCCAGCCAATAAAAGGGAGCATGGTATATACCTTCTCTGTCATCCTATCTACTAATGTGGCCATTTTCAGGGAGCGATGGATCAGGACCCCAAGATCCCTGTATACATCATTGCTGTTAAGGGTCCTGCCGTTATACATTTCCTTAACTTTGATCACTCAGTGCAGCACCCCATGCTTGCCTGGAATAAAGACCACCTGCCATTTCTCCATCCATATCTGGAACTAGTTGATATGTGACTGTATTGTTTGACAATCTATGTATTCATAACTCCCCTCTTCTCTTTCCCCCCACCCCCGATCTTTGTGTCTTCTGCAAACTTACTAATCCATCAATCAATGTTTTCATCTAAGTCACTTGTATAAGTTGCAAACAGCAGAGGTCCCATTATGCATCTCTGTGGAATGCACTACTCATGGACCTCCAGCCTGAGAAACCCCCCACTACCCTCTACCTTCTGTAGGCAAGCCGCTTCTGAATCCATGCAACAGATCCAAGCATGCATCTTAATCTTCTCTAATTTAAAACCAGCAACACAGAAAATATTTATCTCATGCAATAATCTATAAAAGTTCGTGTGGCCCGGGCTATGTAATGTAAAAATTTACAATTTATTTTTTGTTATACTCTTGAAGTAAATTAACTAGCCATATATATAGTTTCTTCCTCTAACCTTTTTTCAGGGTATAATTTAAACTAGCCAATTTCGAATTTTTGTCTCCAGGCAACGAACTAATAGTTATTCGACCTAGTATTACATTGTTGCCTTGTTGAGAACACTTGGTGCTGTGTCCGGTAATTCTGTTGCTTTTCACTCTCTCAAAGGTGCACCCACATCTTCATGACACTACCATGAGGTGCCTTGTCGAAAGCCTTACTAAAATCCATGTAAACAACTTCTGCTCTGCCCCTTATCTCCTCAAAAAATCAAATCAAGTTCGTAAGATTATGACCTACTCCACACAAAGCCATGCTGAGCGTCCCTAATTAAGCCGTGCTTTTCCAAATGCATGTGAATCCTGTACCTAAGAATCCTGGTCACTGGTCTATAATTTCCTGAATGATCCCTATTTCTCTTCTTGAACTGAGGAACAACATTAGCTACTTGTCAGTCCTGAGGGACCTCTCCAGTGGTAGGATACAAAGATATTTGTATCTTTGTCAGTGCCATTTGCTGTATGCTTTCCTCCTGCATTTGACCTCCCAAAGTCTATGACATCCCATTGGTCCAGATTAAACTCCATCTTCCATTTCTTTACCCACTTTCCAGCTGGCTATATCATACTGTATCGTTTGATAACCTTCCTTACTATCCACAACTCTACCAATTTTCATTGTAAACTTAATATTTGGACCATCATGTTGTTTCATCTAAATCCTATTACTGATTACAAACAGATCCCAACACTGATCCTTGCAGAACACCACTGGTCACAGTCCTCCAGTCAGAAAAACTCCCTCCACAGCTGCCATCTGTCTTCTGTAACCAAACCATTTTTTCCAACTTGCCAACTCACCGTGGATCCCACGTGACTGGACCAGCCTACCATGAGAGACCTTGTTAGATGCTTTGGTCAAGTCAATGTGGACAATATCATGACATCAAATTTGTGAGACAAGACTTCATCTGCTGACTATTTTGAATAAGTCCATAAGTAGACATTGTGCAATCGTTAGCAAAAGTTCCATGTATGACCAAATGATGAAAGGAAAGTTATTGATGGAGCTGTTAAAGGTAGGCCAAGGATATTACCTTGAACTCCCATTGTGATGCCGTGTGGTTGAGATGACTGACCTCAATAACTCCAACCAGATTTCTTTTCACCTGATTCCCATTGACTTCGGTTTTGCTCAGCCGGTTGAATCCCATGTTCTGTCAAATGCTGCCTTGATGTCAAGGTCAGTTATCTGGCCTCAACTCTGGAGATCAGCTTTTTTTGTCCATGTCTGGACCAAAGCTATAATGAGGCCACGACCTGATTGGGCTTGGTGAGTGTCAGTAAGTACTGTTTGGGAACCCTGTTGACAATGCCTTCCATCATTTTGATTTGAGAGTAGACTGATGGGAGTGGGTGAGTTGAATTTGTTTTGCCTTTTGTGGACAGGACGGTATCCAGGTAATTTTGCAGGTGCTCCAAGAGTCAAACTGAAGAAATATTGAATAAATTAAATACGCTTGAAGTATTTAAATTTTTTTTTTTGCTGAATTTTCACAGGTGCCAGAATTGGTCATCGATCATTGCTGAGATATTATAAACAGCATTTTGGGGCGTCTCGAGCAGTGGCTACTACTGGGACTAACACCTTGGGCAGAGTGCTACAGCAGTACAAGGCACTGGGCTGGTCAAGTGAGCTTGGTATGGCAAACTCTGGATATTGGAACTCTGAAGTAAAACCTGCTGGAAATACTTGGGTTAAGCAGCATCTGTAGAGAGAGATACAGAGCGAATATTTCAAATCAATGATCGTTCATCAGAACGGGGAAAAGTTTAAAAATGCAATAAGGGTGGCTCAGTGGTTAGCACAGTGGTTACCAGGTACCTGGCTTCAGTTCCATCCTCGGGCAACTGTCTTATGCGGAGTTTGCACATTCTCCCTGTGTCCAGGTGCTCCAGTTTCCTCCCA
This sequence comes from Hemiscyllium ocellatum, assembly GCF_020745735.1. Lineage (NCBI taxonomy): Eukaryota > Metazoa > Chordata > Chondrichthyes > Orectolobiformes > Hemiscylliidae > Hemiscyllium > Hemiscyllium ocellatum. The sequence continues at coordinate 16,895,739 of NC_083444.1, forward strand.
CAGTCCAAAAATGTGCAGGTTAGGGTGAATTGACCTTGCTAAAGTGCACACTGTGTACAGGGATGTACAGGCTAGATAAATTAGCCATGGGAAATCCAGGGATTGGGTGGGATGCTCTTCAGAGGGTCAGTATGATTCAATGGGCTGAACGGCGTGCTTCCACACTGTAGGGATTAAGATTTTGAGGAAGTTAGAGGGTGAAGGAGAAATGGGGAGAAAAGCCAGATGGAAGAAAGAAAAATTAAGCAACAAAATAATTGTTGCGAGGCTGGAGGGAGTGTTAGTGAGAGCAGTAATGAAACAACACTGGCTCAGGGGTTAGTACTGCTGCCTCACTGCCAGAGACCTGGGTTTGTTACCCTCTCTGGTGCCTGTCTGTCTATGTGGAGTTTGCACATTCTCCCTGTGGCTGCACCAGTTTCCTCCCACACTCCAAAGATGGGCAGGTTAGAGCTGATTGGCCATGTTCAATTGTACATAGTGTCCAGGGATATGCAGGCTAGGTGGACTAGCCATGGGCAATGCCGGGTTGCAGGGAGAGGTTAGAGGGTTGGATTTGGGTGGGATATTTCCTGGAGAATCAGTGTAAATCTGATGGGCCGAATGGGCTGCTTTTACTTTGTACTGATTCTATGATTATAGAGTCATCCAGCATGGCAACGGACCTATTGGTCCAACCAGTCCATGCCGACCGTAATCCCAAATTAAACTAGTCCCACCTGCCTTCCCCTGGCCCATGTCCCTCCAAACCTTTCCTATTCACTTTTTCTATGCAAATGTCTTTTAACTATTGTAATTTTATGAAAAGGTGATGAACAATTATTGTCTAAATGGGGACAGGGAAGGGTGGAGCCAAGAATGAGCAAAGGGAAATCCTGCAGAAAAGGAAACAGAATGGAGGAGGGTCTGTTAAGCTTTGTAACCAGTCTGGAATGCTGGAACATGTCCATCTGAATCTTTAGCATGATTTGTGTTTCTGGTTTAAAAAAAAAAGTTCTGCTGGCTGATGCATTAAGTAAATAGCTGAACTTGTGTGTGTTTACCTGAATATACCCGAAGTGCTTGAAACTTCTGGATTTGCGGAAAATTCCACTTGTGGATTCCATTTTCTAATAAAATTAAACTTATAGTATTTCCTGCTGGAAATGTTCAGGTTGATAATACGTCATCAATTCGCTGCTTCCCTTTTTATTAACAAAGATCCAAATTAGCACTAATGATCTGGTTATAAAGTGGTGACAGTGATTTTCTTTAATATGTTCTCTCTTTTTCCTTACAGCAAAAGCAGCATCTCAGAGAAAAGAGCGGGACATGCAATATGTACAAAGAATGAAATCCAAGTGGATGTTGAAGACAGCATTGTCCAACAATGCGACAAAGCAGATGCATTTCAGACCTCAAATCCTATTTTAGCAATTGTCAGCAGACAGTATACAGGTCAACTGGCAAATGCAGAGGATAATTACAGCATTGAACTTTTGACTTCCTGATGCCTTTTCTGATTGGTTAATTGAGGCTTTTGCAGGTTTATCTTTGTCAAGTTAGAAAACTTAAGCAGTTTTCATTGTTGAAACCATTGTTAAATACTTAATTCAGTAATCCAATTTCATTCTGATACATAAGACCATAAGACATAGAAGCAGAAATTAGATCATTCAGCCCATCGAGCCTGCTCCACCATTTGATCATGGCTGATAAGTTTCTCAACCCCATCCTCCCGCCTTCTCCCCGTAACCCTTGATCCCCTTGATACTCAAGAACTTATCTATCTCTATCTCAAATTCTGGGGTGTTGTCCATCTGGTCCAGGTGATTTATCTGCTTTCTGACACCTAGTTTTTCTAGCACCGTCTCCTTGGTGATAGCCATCATACTCAGGTCTGCCCCCTCACACGCTAATTTTTTTGGGTTTTACTATTGTGTTCCACTGTGAAGATGAATACCTAGTAATTATTCAGTTCCTCAGGAATTTCATTTTTCTCCACTCCTATCTCTCCAGCAGCATTCTGCAGCAGTCCAATGTCTACTTCTGCCTCTCTTTCACCTTTTTATACACATAAAGAAACTTACAATAGTCCTTTATATTACTGGTTAGCTTACCGTCTCATTTGATCATTTGTTTCTTTTTTTGTTGCCCTCTGTTGGTCTTTGTAAGCTTCCCAATCCTCTGGTTTCCAACAGTCCTGATCACATTATATGCTTTCTCTTTTGCTTTCATATTATCCCTGACTTCCTTCGTCAGCCATGGTTGCCTTCCTGTACCATGCTGCTTTTCCCTTGGGGTGAACCTCTACTGTGTCTCCTGAAGTACTCCCAAAATCCCCTGCCATTAGTGTTCCACTGTCTTTCCTGCCAGGCTCCTCTCCCAGTCAATTCTCTCCATGCTTCTGTAGTTGTCCTTCTTCAGCTGTAATACCGTTACCCCTCATTCTGTCTTCTCCCTTTCGAATTGCAGAGTAAATTCAATTGTATTATGATCACTGCCTCCATAGGGTACAATTATCTTAATCTCCTTCCCGATACATAATAGAAATTTGTCATAGTATCAGATTGAAGATAATTACCAGTAGATCTGCTGCTGCCATAGTCACCAGGGTAATGAGTGACACGTTTGCAAAGCCTACACTTCCCACGCAATAGGATCCTAATTGCAATCACGTTGACTTGAACAAGGACACATTATTGCTCAGTTATAATTCAGAAGTGATTGTTTACTTTATTTCCAGTAAAATAATTAAATTAATTTTAAATGGACATCCAATAGTTTAGCTAGATACTGCAAGGTGACAGCAAATTTACTGTTTAACATTCCATTGAGGCAGTGTTTTACGTGTTTACTTGCCAGAAATGAGAAACCCTCTGGAATGAAAGCTTTGTGCCACACAGTTATCAATATCTATCAATCAGTGAAACATGATTACATCAAAATAAAGTTGTTTGATGGGTAAGTACAAAAGGATATTAGAGGTACTTTTTTTCCTATAAGTTCAAACATTTGAACATGAGACATCCAGATTCTTAGCTGTTTAGTCCAATTTAAGTGGGTAGAATCAGAATCCCTACACTATGGAAGCGGGCCCTTTGGCCCAGCAAGTACACACTGACTCTTTGAAGAGTCTCCCACCCAGACCCATTCCCCAATTACTCTTCATTTACCCCTGACCAGTGCATATAACCTAAACATCACTAAACTTTTATAGGTGATTTTAGCAGGGCCAATTCATCTAACCTGAGCCTGATTGGATTGTGGGAGGAAACCAGAGCACTGAGGAAACCCATGCAGATTCTGGGAGAATGTGCAAACTCCACACAGTCACTTGAGGCTGGAATTGAACCAAGGTTCCTGGCACTGAGGCACCAGTGCTAACCACCTGGCACACCAAACACAGCTAAATCCTCTACATCAGTAATTGCTGCAGAATTTTCACTTGATCAAAAAGACCAAGTGATATGGCTTCCCTTTTGCAAATAACTGATGTTTTGAAGATTGGTGTTAAGGTTTGGTCTATTCTCTGTTTGAATGATTGAAAAAATGTCCCTTATTTAGAAGACAGTGAATTCATCAGATCAGAAAATCACTTGCTTTGTTGATGGAACCTAACTGCAGCCACCGAATGAAGAAATGAAATCAGCAACTGTTATCAGGAAGATGAACAGTGAAGGTCCTGACCAGTTAACCCTATCCCTTCTCCCCAGCCCCAAAATCTGCACATTAATAGGATGATCCTTATCCCAGAATTCTAACAGAAGTAACTTCAGAAACAGATCAATAATGGGAGGCAAGAACAAATGTTGCAGAGCAATTGTAATGAGAGAATTTAATTGCCATATGTCAACTCTGATTGCGTTGGTATAATTCAAAGAGGACAACTATCACTGAATTCCCCACTGAGTTCCCCTGATGGTTTCACTTGAAGTGAAACTGAACTGAACTCGCCACGTTAATGCTATGGCTTTTGTAGCATCACATGGGACATGGGAGTCCCTGGGTGGTGCAGCTTTTATTGCCCATCCCTAGTTAGCCTTGAGAAAGGTGGGAGTGAGCTGCCTTCTTGACCCACTGAAGTCCATGTGCTGTAGGTAGATGCACTCTGCCAAGGAGCAGGTCAGAGGCTGGGAATACTGCAGGAAGTAATTCCTGTCTCCCCAGAGCCTGTCTACCATCAATAAGCCACAAGTCAGGAGTGTGCCGAGATACTCCCCATTTGCCTGGATGAGTGCAGCTCCAAAAACATAGTCATAGAATCATTCAGCATGGAAACAGACTCTTTGGTCCAACTCGTCCACACTGACTAGACATCCCAATCTGATTTAATCGGATTTGGCAGCAATAGCCCTCTAAGCCTTCCTATTCCTATACCCATCCAGATGCTTTTAAGTGTTGCAATTGTACCAGCCTCCACCACTTCCTCTGGCCGCTTACCCCATGCATGCCCCACCCTCTGTGTAATACTTATCCCCTTAGGTCCTTTCAAAATCTCTCCCCTCTCATCTTAAACCTATGCCCTCTAGCCTTGAACTTCCCAACCGCAAGAAAAGGGCTTTGGCTCTTCACCCTATCAACGACCCTCATGATTTTATAAATCTCTAAAATGTCTTTGATTCTCCACTCAAGAAGCCTGATATGTTTGTGTCGAGGAGAGGCATTGGCCTTGTACTATTATCAGTGGATTGTTAATCCAGAGACTACTATCGCATCATCTCATGTGCTTGTCAGCTTTCAGTTCAGAACAGCATTCACTCTACCTTAAAGGTATAGTACAAGCCTTCAACTGCATAACAGCCTTTGATCAGGGATATTGGCAGTTCTGCTTTATGGTAGGTAGAATAGAGGGGCTGAATGTTATTGAAACAGAGAGATTGCAGAAAGGTAATGTTCTGGGCTCATGAGTTCAAACCCTACTACAGCAGATGGTGGAATTTGAATTCAATGAATTAAAAAACATCATGAAGTAAGAGTTGAATGATGACCATGAAGCCATTGGTGATTATCGGAAAGGCCCATCTGCTTCACTAAGGTCCTTTCGGGAAAGAAGCTGCCATCCTAACCTGGTCTAGCCTAGATGTGACTCCAGGCCCACAGCAATGTGGCTGAGTCTCAGGTGCCCTCTGGGTAATTAGGGAGGGCCAATGAATACTTGCCTGGCCAGAGACGCTCACATCCCCATCAATGAATCAAAACAAAGCTGTGCATGAGCAGGATTCTGATCTGTGCTCAGGAACTGAATGAAAAAGGAGTGTGCCTGGTGTTATTTATTTATCTCATTGAAGTGGGCCTTGGGCTTGAAAAAAGACTGAGATTCTCATTCGCTCCTGTGACCTGTAATCTTGAAAAGGTATTGTGACTTTTTGACAAAAGTGTACAATAAATAAAGGTAGCCATCAGCAAATGGTCCTGGAATCAATTGTAGGAAAAGGCTAGAATAGATTGGTGTGGATGGGTTAACCAAACCATTACAGAAGTGTAATCTAATAAGACTGAAACACCCTGTTTATAAGTAAACCCCGTCTGACAAATCTATTTCATTGTAGTAGCTGAGAGGGTCAGGAAACAGACATTTGGGGGCAAGAGTAGGCTATTCTGCCCATCAAGCCTGCTCAACCATTCAATATGATCATGATCAACCTTTTATCTCAATGACACGTTCCTGCTGTCTCCCTATACCTCATGACATCATTAGAACCTAGAAATCGATCTGTTCCTGTCTTACGTGTATTGAGCGAGTTCTACAGCTTTATATGGTGGAGAATTCGACAGGGTCAGCAGTCTCTGAGTGAAGACATTTATTCCTACCTCAGTTTGACATGATCTGCCATTGATGTTGATGAAATGGAAATAATTTCCTGTCGGTTTTCTGACATCACCAACTGAGTCCCTTCACCTTCCAGACGTTGAAATATTCCGTCACTGATATTTAAACAGATTATGAGGTGAGGTGAGCTTTTCTGGGTGTTTGGTTTAATTAACAAAAGGGTTCACTGCTTGTCATAAGAAGTCTCTCTCAGCTTTGCCTCAAACATAGCCCATGATAGGAGGAAGGCACTCAGCCCTTAGAGCCTGCTCTGCCTTTCAATATGATCTTGCCTCAATTTCATGTTCCTGCTTCCCATACATTTTGATGCTGTTAAATCAAATTCATCCATCTGTTCCTCAAACATACTCTGACCTGGCCTCTACCATCTTCAGTGGGAGAGAATTCCACTGGGTGACCAGCCTCTGAGTGAAGAAATGTTTCCTCATCTCAGTCCAAGTTGGCCTCCCCCATGTCCTGAGACAGTCACCCCTCTTTCTAGACTGCCTGACCTGGGGAAACATCTTCCCTGTATCTTCTCTTTCCAGCCCTGTTTGAAATTTATCTGTTTCAGTCAGATCCCCTCTCATCCGGCTAAACCCGAGTGAATACACGCCCAGTTGGACCAGTCTCCCCTCAGTGGAGAATACTGCCCTCCCCAGTATCAGCCTTTGCTGCACTCCTTCTATGACAAGGGTAACATCCCTCAGGGAGGGAGAGCAAACACACACACAATACTCCAGGTGCTGTCTTACCAAAGTCTGGAATAACTGCAGTAAGACATCCCTCTGTCTTATGCTCACTTTCACTTAAATTGTCACAACATCATTCAGACTATTTATTATGGGATTGGGAAATGGATTAATGTAGGAGGGGTGAGAGGGAAAGGTGTTGAGCAGAGTCAAATGAGCAGGGGAAGGTCGGTTATTGTTTCCAGAGAAGTGGGGAGGCGCTGGCCTAGTGATATTGATAGAGTGTTAATTCCGAGAGTACTGATTGGTACGAGGTCAGTCAGGTGGTACTCATAGAATATGAGTTCCCTGATTGGGTCTGTTTCCCTGGGCTGACAGATATAAACAGAAACACACCAACATCCTGGAGTTGTTCAGGGAGAGGTGGGTGTCGCAGGGAGTGGAGTGCATTATTTCTCCTTCCAACTCCATTTTGTTTTAATCCCTGCCCTTCCCTTTATTGTTTGATCACACAGCATTGCTCTTTGATGTGAAGGGCACTGCTTGTCACTGGCCACTCGGGTGTTTCCTTTCTTCCTGGTGGTGGAAATTTGAATAAAGATTCGTGCACTTTGTGTCTTTCACTGTGTCTCACACCTGCACGCACACAACATGGGTGCTGGGGGAAAAACAAGCACTACCGCAGTTAGGCGATCGTGTGGGGGTGAAAAAAATAAACAGGAGTTTCAGAGGTTTGCTTCACTCTGAGAGCTGGCTCTTGAAGGAGCTGGACCAGTGTGAGAAAGAAAAAAAAACAGAACCACACCAACACCCTGGAATTGTTCAGGGAGAGGTGGGCACCACAGGGAGTGGAGTGCAGAGTTGGACCGTTCTGTATCACCTGTCCTTCATGGAGAAGTTTATGAAGAAAAACACCTTTGACCACAAGTCCATCAGGAAGTGGTCAGCACGTAGCGTCCTTGAGAGCCTTCAGATAAAGGAGAGGATGGATCCTATTGAGTGGTTCCCTGAGCAGACTGTCAAAGCCATTTGGCAGAATGCCTCATCACCAGAATTTTCCAATAAGCATCAAGACATGGCTTGGCTGGTGGTGAGAAGGGCTCTGCCTGTGAGACCCTTTACGCATGCCCTGGACCCTCAGCCTCACCGCACGCTGCCCTCAAAGCGGCTGCGGTGGGGGACGAGACTGTCACACACCTCCTTCTGGAATGTGCCTACGCAGAAGAAGTCTGGAGAGGAATGCAGTGGTGTTTGTCGAGGTTTGTCCCGAGCAGCACCATGACGTGTGACTCCGTGCTCTACGGTCTGTTCCCCGGGACGCACACCGAGACGAACATCACCTGTGCCTGAAGTATCATTGACGCGGTGAAGGATGCTCTCTGGGTGGTCCGAAACCTGTTGATCTTCCAGCTGAAGGCTACTTGGGAGTTTCCTTTCTTCCTGGTGGTGGAAATTTGAATAATGATTCGTTCACGTCATATCATTCGCTATGCCTCACACCTGCACACACACAACATGGGTGCTGGGGAAAAATAAGCACCACCGCAGTTAGGCAGTAGTGTGGGGGTGAAAAAGAAAAAAGAAAGAAGGAAAAAAACAGAAAGAAAAAAAATACAGCAGAAACATTCTGAGAGCTGGTGCCAGAAAAGAAAATAAACAGAAACATAGAACACTACAGCACAGGATCGGACCCTTCAGCTCACAATGTTGTGCCGAATCTGACGCCAAATTAACTAATCCCTTCCGCCTGTGCCTGGTCCATATCCCTCCATTCCCTGCTTATTCATGTGCTTATCTAAAAGTCCCTTAAATGCTCCTGTCATATCTGCCTCCACCACCACTCGTCAGCGTATCCCAGACTCCTACCATCTCTCTGTGTAAAAACCTTGCCCCTCACACCTTCTTTAAGCTTTACCCCCATCTCCCCCCCCACCTTAAATTCATGACCCTGCGTATTAGACATTGCAACATTGGAAAAAAGCGTTTGACCGTCAACTCTGTCTCATAAGTCTCCCCTCAGCCTCCGTCACTCCAGAGAAAACAACCTGAGGTTTCTAGCCTCATATAGTTCATCCCCTCTAATTCGGGCAGCATCCTGGTAAAGTTATTCTGCACCCTCTCCACAGCCTCTATATCCTTCCTGTAATGTGGCAAACAGAATTGAATGCAATGCTCTCAGTGTGGCCGAACCAAAGAATTATAAAGCTACAACATGACATCCTGACTCTTGTACTCAATTCCCCGACCAGTAAAGGTCAGCATACCATACACATTCTTTATCACCTTACCTACTTGTGTGGTCACTCTCAAGGAGCTATGAACTTGAACCCCATGATCCCTCCGTACATCAATGCTGTTCAGGGCCCTACCATTAACTGTATATTTTCCTAAACATTTGATCTCCGAAAGTGCAGCACCTCACACTTACCCAGATTAACTCTATCTGCTATTTCTCCACCCATATCTGCACCTGATCTATATCCCGCTGTATCCTTTCACAACCATCTACACCAGACGCAACTCCAATGATCTTTTATATAAAGTCAATTATCCATATATATGTCACAAACAGCATAGGTCCCTGTGGAACACCATTAGTCATTGAACTTCACCATAAAAACACCCTTCCACCACTACCCCCGGCCTTCTATGAGTAAGCCAATTCTAAATTCACAAGACCAAGTCACCATGGATCCCATGCATCTTAGTCTTCTGGATGGACCTATCATGAGGGGCCCTGTGGAAACCCTCGCTAAAATACATGTAGGCAACAGCCACTGCTCTAACCTCATTGCTCACTCATCACCTCCTCAAAAAATTCAATCAAGTTAATTAGACATGATCTGTCCCACACAAAGCCATAGGCAAAAGTGAGGACTGCAGATGCTAGAGATTAGTCTGGTGGTGGAAAAGCACAGCAGGTCAGGCAGCATCCGAGGAGCAGGAAAATCGACATTTCGGGCAAAAGTTGTTCATCAGGAATTAGGCTACGAGCCTCGGGGGTGGAGAGAAAAATGGTTGGGGGGGTGGGGCTGACGGGAAGATAGCTGAGAGTGCGATATGTAAATGGAGGTGGGGGTAAAAGTACTAGGTCAGAGGGGAGGGTGGAGCGGATAGGTGGGAAGGAAGATGGACAGGTGGGACAGGTCATTAGAACTGTGCTGAGTTGGAAGTTTGGAACTGGGATAAGGTGAGGGGAGGAGAAATGAGGAAATTAGTGAAATCCACATTGATGCCACGGGGTTGGAGGGTCCCGAGGCGGAATATGAATTGCTCTTCCTCCAGGCGTTGGGTGGTCAGGGAATGTCAATAGAGTAGGCCCAGGACCTGCATGCCCTTGGCAGACTGGGAGGGAGAGTTGAACTGTTGGGCAACGGGACGGTGGGTTTGATTGGTGCGGGTGTCCTGGAGATGTTCCCTAAAGCACTCTGCGAGGAGGCGTCCAGTCTTCCCAATGTAGAGGAGACCGCATCGGGAGCAACGGATACAATAAATGATATTGGTGGATGTGCAGGTGAAACTTTGATGGATGTGTAAGGCTCCTTTGGGGCCTTGGACGGAGGTGAGGGGGAAGGTGTGGGCGCAGGGTTTACAATTCCTATGGTGGGAGGGGAACCCCACCCAACTCCATTGGAGCCCTTCGCCCACATCCAATGTGCCTGGATACCCCGTGCTGGTCTGATACCCACCCTCAACTTCTTTACTTCCAATATTGACCGCCTCAACTTGTCCAACCCCTCACCCACTCCAACCTCTCACAATGTGCAGCCCTCCAATTAGTATTGTAATTCTGATTTGTACCAGCAGGCCTCCCAGTCCTCCAAGGACGTCCCTTAGTGACCACCCTTCCATGCCATTGCCAGACATATTGTCAATAGATTGGACAGTCTGGATTTCCTGTGTGATGTGTGAAGAGAGGTCAGTGATGTTAGTGGGTTAATCAGGGATGGAGGTGCAGCACTCTGCCCCAGCAGTAGCACAGGTGTCACCCTCTTTGGCTAGCAGGGAGTCCAGGGAAAAATGATTCTGGAGGATCACAGTCCTAACTGCAAGTAGTTCTGCATTACACGGATGGCCCACCGGTCAGCGATGTTCTGGAAATGCAATTACCATGGATCCTGATTCTTTACTGTCAGCATGGAAGGCTGAATTGTTTGCCCTCATTGAGACTTGCATTTTGGTGGAGGGGAAATCGGCCAATATTTGTACGGACTCTGGCTATGCTTTCGGTATTGCCCATGACTACAACACGTTATGGGAGCATAGGGGATTTTTAACCTCCACGGGCCAACCCATTAGTAACGCTGTTTTTGTGTATAATCTTTTGCAGGCCTCATAGTTATCATCCAGCCTAGCGGTGATAAAATGTTCAGCTTGCACTGGTGATAGGGTCTCCAAGGGCAACACGCCAGCAGGCAGCCTTACACTGCACTTTCTTGGTCCCATTGGGCTCACAGCAACACCTAATCACAAAAAGGATAAGGACGGGTATGCCAGATGTAGGAGAGATACGGCACTTACTGGGGGACGTCCCTGTAGAGGAATACAGACTATGGTCACAGATGGGGTGCTCCCTAGACGTTCGTAACAAACTGTGGATGGCCCCTGTGAGACAGGTCTGTGTTCCTTGTTTGCTTTTACTGATCCTAGTAGATTATGTACACAGCGGTACACACCTAGGCAAGGAGGGAGTGGTCAGCACTTTGGTGGCACCCCAACATCCAGAAGACGGTCGAGAAATGAGCACAAGCATGTTTGATCTGCAAAAAGATGAATGCTGGAAAAGGGGATGCCTTGCAGTCCTGGGACCACCTCCTTGCCTGGCGGGCCTTTCTATTGTTTACAACCAGACTTTATAGAACTTGCCAGATTACCATGTTATAAGAATTGCGTGGTAATAGTAGATGCCTTCAGCAGATGGATTGAGGCAATCCCAAAAAAGGACAACATGACGACAACTGTGGTAAGAATATTACTGAGGGAAATAATTCCCCGCGATGGACTCCCGAGACCATTAGCTCAGACAATGAGCTACACTCTGTGGCTAAAAGTAAACAGAGAATTCACAAGGAATTAGCGATAACCAACAATTCCACTGTAACCCCCACCCAAACGCAGCTGGGGTGGTGGAATGGGCAAATGGTACCCAAAAAGAAAGCTGGCAAAGCAAAAACAGGAAACAGGCCTAGGTTGGCCCTGTTCCACATGAGAGTTACCCCTTCGAGCAAAACTGGTCAGTCTCCTGCTGAGGTGGTTTACGGGAAGCTTGTGAGGACCCTATGAGGACCTGGGATAGTTCGACCACACCTCCTCCCTGAAAGACTTGATATAAACACCCTGGGAGAGGAGTGGGGGGGCATACCTGCAGGGGATAACCAAATCTCTCCAAAATTTGCATTTGCAGGTACGCCAGGCTTACCGAGAGCACGGTGATTTGCCTGAAGGGGACTACCCTGCTGCTGATAAAGGACTGGGAACGAAAGAAGCTGGGACCAAGATGGAGAGGACTGTTCCAGGTGCTGCTGACCACCCCCACGGCTGTGAAGGTACAAGAGTAGCCCCGATGGGTACACAGAACCGACTGCAAAAGAGTCAGCGTGGAAACCAACACCGATTAAGGACAAAGATGTTTTCCATACTTGTAACATCGGGGACTTTGGGAAATGGAACCTTGAGAACAGATGGATTTCAAACTGACACCCCCAAACATAACACCTTTTTGGACCTGGCCTTCCAGAGAGCCCCCGTAATGGGGAGAGACACCCACTGCTGGGTATGTGCCCACACACTACCCACTCAGGGGGCAATCCCTTTGTGACCCATACCTTTTCACTGGCACAAATTGGCCAAATGGCTACTATGTCACAGCTTTTCCAGTGATCCTGCTAACACCGATGATGCACAGGAATTACAGTTGGAAGGGTACAATCTGACCTCATTCAGGGACTGGTATCACCCTAATTACAACCAACTGCATAGACCCCCTCCCTTGTAGGTCTCAACAACACCATCGATGACACCATTTGCTTCAGGAGGGAAGGAAAGCCTTCTAAATGTACTTATGTATGAACGAGTGAACACTCTTCTGCCATCCCCTGGGTCGAACCCATTCACAATTTAACAGAATACGGGCACTTTATATTTGATTGTTCTGCCAGCTACAAGAGAGTATCAGGCTATCTCTGGAATACCCTACTCCCAGGCTGTGTGTGTGTGTGTGTGTGTGTGTGTGTGTGTGTGTGTGTGTGTGTGTGTGTGTGTGTGTGTCTATGTCTGTATGTGTCTGTGTGTGACTGTGTGTGTGACTGTGTGTGTCTGTGTTCTGTTTGTGTCTGTATGTGTCTGTGTATGTGACTGTGTGTGTCTGTGTGTGTATCTGTGTCTCTGTGTCTGTGTGTCTGTTTGTGTCTGTTTGTGTCTGTATGTGTCTGTGTGTGTCTGTGTCTGTGTGTCTGTTTGTGTGTCTGTGTGCGTGTGTGTGACTGTGTGTGTCTGTGTTTTGTTTGTGTCTGTATGTGTCTGTGTGTGTCCTTGTGTGTGTCTGTGTGTGTCTGTGTGTCTGTGTGTCTATTTGTGTCTGTATGTGTGTGTGTGTTTGTGTGTGGGTGTCTGTGTGTGTGTCTGTGTGTGCATGTGTCTGTGTGTGCGTGTCTGTGTGTGACTGTGTGTGTGTCTGTGTCTGTAAGTGTCTGTGTGTGTCTGTGTGTATGCCTGTGTGCGTGTGTGTGTGTGACTGTGTGTGTGTCTGTTTCTGTGTGTCTGTGTGTGTGTCTGAGTGTGTGTCTGTGTGTGTATGTGTATTTGTGTGTCAGTGTGTGTGTGTGTGTGTGTTTTGTGGGCAGTGCTTACCTTGACTGCTTACAATGGCACATACTTTATTTGCAGATTAAAAGTCTATCTCTGAAGGCTTCGCTCCAATTGGAGGGGTTTTGTGTGACATGGGGTATGTTGTACCCTGCATTCTGACCTTGCCCTCACCCCTGAGACTCAGATGGTCCCTTGCTGGGTTCCTCACCTGGGTGGGAATGTTCTCTCCCTCGACGGGAATCTATTTGCATGACAAAGACCTTAGTCAGCTCAGGACCGTATGGGAAAGGGTCGCCAATGATATGGCTAGTGCCTTAACTGAAACTAATGCAGAACTACTTGTGGTTAGGACTGTGGCCCTCCAGAATCATTTTTCCCTGGACTTCCTGCTAGCCAAGGAGGGTGACACCTGTGCTACTGCTGGGGCAGAGTGCTGCACCTCCATCCCTGATGACCCCACTAACATCACTGACCTCTCTTAACACATCACACAGGAAATCCAGACTGTCCAAACTATTGTCAATATGTCTGGCAATGACATGGGTGGGTGGTCATTAGGAGGCATCCTTGGAGGACTGGGAGGCCTGTTAGTACATATCGGAATTACAATACTAATTGTAATCGTCTGCATTCTAGTGCTCTGGTACTTATGGCCACTGTTTTCGTTATAGACTCTGACGGGACCTGGTTGATCATCGAATGATCAGTAGGAGGGAATGAGACAGTTAGAAAGCTACAAAGGGATCAGTTCCATCTTTTACTTGTTTCTCCTGGCATACTAGGGACTCAAAGGCTAAGCATTCCATTGCTAAGAGGACTCAGTGCAGTATCAATTGCATGTCTGTCCTCTTATAAATTGAGACAGGACATCGCAGTCAGGGATCTGGCTGACTTTCAGAGAGCTGATTCCTCAGGAGCCATAACTTGCAGCCTCAGGCAAAGGTATTTGTTCTCCCTGGACAAGATTGATAGCCTTGGCCATAACCCTATTAACTGCCTCCTGCTCCCATTGCCTTGGTTCTTTTCCCTATTAACATGGGCATGTGAATCCCCCCACTGAGAACAAGCAAAGCACGGTTATGAAGAATACGATAACCAGACCTTGTAATCCATCCGCTCATTATCACAGGACATCGACAATCACTGGGCATTGTAAAATAATAATTGCCTATCTTCAACAATGCAACAACAGTCGACCATGTTACTTATAGACCTTTTGATTCCGATAAATAATACTATCTTTGTGTGAAGAGCAGAGACTCATGGAGAAGGATCACCACAAGTAGACACACAACTACTTTTGGGGACATTGAGAATCTCTCACTGGCTGTCCGATAAAGCATCTACAGTTGTACAGAAACTTGTGTCATCCGGATTTGTGGAACAAAACATCCATCAACAGAATGCCTCTGTAACCTGACATGCCAAGGTCATTTCTGGCCCCTTCTTGCTCTCCTAATTCCCTCCAAGAGCTTTTTCCAGTTTTCTTTATATTCCTCCTGGCCCCTGTCTGATTTTAGCTTCCTAATCCTCACGTGTGCTTCTGTTTTCACTTTGACTAAATTCACAACCACCCACATTATCCAAGGGTCCCTTATCTAACCATCCTTGATCCTCCTCCTTACTGGAACGTGTTGGTCTTAAACTCTGAACAGCAGATCTTTCAATAACTCCCACATGCAAATGTATACTAGCCTGATCACAGCTCCTCCCAATTAATACTCCCTAACTCCCAACTAATACTGATTTCCCCTTCACCCAATTTAGTAACATGCCCCAAGGTCCTGACTTTTCCTTGTTCATAGCCATCTGAAATGTAAGGAGTTCACTGTTTCCAGAATGCTCTCCCACTGAAAGGTTAGTCACATGGTCAGGCTCATTAGCCAGTACCAGGCCCAGTATGGCCCCTCCTCTAGTTGGACCATTCACACACTGTCAGTGGGTACTGTACACTCTGAGAGATGGCTCTGAGGAAGCTGGACCAGGGTCAGGATACCATTCACCTGGAAATAAAGAGTGACTTGGTGATGGGATACCGGCCTCGGGGGATTTATTTCACCGTGCACCTGGGTTCAAATTCCACCCCAGTCAATGGTGGAATGGAACTTCAATAAAAATCTGACAATCATTTGAAAACCGTGTCGGGATCACTAACTTTCAGGAAGGAACCTGCCCTCCTTACCTGGTCTGGCCTACATGTGGCTTCCTGCCCCACAGCAATGTGGACCCCCGGGGTAAGTAGGGAGAGGCACGAAACGACAGCCTCATCCCAGAAATGATGTTTTTCAAAATGAAGTCCGAGGGCAGCAGTGAGACTGAGGTGCAGGAGGGTTTGGAGCTTCCTCCTAAGGAACAGTGCTGCCCTACCGAGCAGGCTCTGATCATGGTAACACCAAATAAATCCCAAGGGAAACACAGGGGAAGTGACACAGGGTTACACACTGACATATCTGAGCAGGAACATCGACGTTGACATACACCAAACCACCATCCTCCCTCCCCCCACCCACTGTACAGTCATATCTGGTGTCAGGCAATTTCCAGGCTCTGAAGTAACTCAGCTCTCCTTTTGAGGCAGTAACAAGTATCAATTGGTTCATTTTGATCAGAGGATCACAAAGGGTCAATATAATAAAGAGCAGACAATTCTAAAGTGGTTACAGGAGAAGCAGGGCCTGAGTAGCTTGTGCATTTGTCATTAAAGGTGGAAGAGGGAGTGCAGAAAATGTACACCAGGCTGATATTGGGGTGGACAAGGCTGCTGTATGAGGAGAGATTGGTACAACTGGGCCTGGAATCAACAGCATTTTGAAGAATTGGAGACAAAGAGTCGGTCATGGTGTTGTTGGAAACCCAAGGCTTTATTGCCAGGGGCATGTGAGAAACAGGGAGGTATCAGACACAGTATCTCCTGGCACAGAGTGTAGTGCCTGGTTTTTAATGCAATGGAGACATGCTCACAAAGAATTGAGGGACGGGCATTACTCTTCAGGCAGAAGACAATTAAGTTCTCAAATAATGAGTTCTCAAATCTGAACAGAAATGTTGAAAAAAATCCTGCTCCCCATGATGGCAGCTTCACACACACAGAACACAGAATGGAAACCACTGGGGAAAGAAGCAATGGAGACATAAGACAAAATGATCCTGTAACTAATCATTTGTATCAGGATGCACTGCCTCAGATAATGGCGGAGGGAAATGCAACTGAGACATTTGGGAGAGAATGGGGTCATTAACTGACACGATGGAGTGTCACTAAGTGAATTGTTCTTTCTCAGAGACAGCACAGACAAAACATTTGAATGGCGTCCTTCTGTGCTGTAACAATTCAGCGAACCTTGTGATGGATCAGATCAAACCCGCTATAAACATATCACGGAGATAGTCTGGACCTTAACGTTTTTCTTAAAGGTATGTGTAAGGTGCTGCATTCCAGATGTGATTCACTTGGTCAAACACCCAGGCTTTCAGGAAAACACATTTTATTATTACACCACAGTTAAAATACAAAGAAATACAAGAAAAAATTTCACAATTTTAGCTCCACTGAAATACTTAACAAAATAAAATATTATTTAACGACTACTCACCAACAGTTCCAATATAGCAGCATCCCATAAACACACCCTTCGCAAAGGCCTATTCAGCACACAGAGATTTCTCTCACTTGCTGTCTCCTTAGAGTGGGAGAAGGAACACCAACAGAATGAATCCAGCAGCAGATAAGAGAGATGCATGTAGCAGCTTCAAATCCAAAAAATATCCGTCTTCCTCTTGTGAAAGTAAAAAGCAAAATCCCTGGATATGTGTGAGCCTGACTCCACCCACTCACGCTTTGTTTGTCTACATTTAATCCTGTGTCTGTCCAAACATTCACTTTACTGTTTGAATCCCAGTTTCTAGCACTTGGCACATAGCCTGGTGTGCTTTGACAATGTAGGTGCATATCTAAACACATCTTAAATGTTATCTGGGTTTCTGTGTTTCAGACTCCCACCAGACACTGGGTGAAACGTGTTTACTCACAATTCCTGTAAACCTCCTGCTCATTAACTTAAATCAACATCATTTTTCAAGGAGAATTTTTTTTCTGACTATTCTATCTATGCCCCTCATAATTTGACACATATCAATGATATCCCGTATCAATCTCCCCTACTCTCAAGAATAAAAAACAGTCTGTACAAATCTACCTTTGAACTGAAACTCTCCAGCCCAGGCAACATCCCGGTAACTCCCTTCTCCACCTTCTCTCATACTATCACAGCCCTTCTAAAATGTGGATTCTAGAACTGCACATCTTACATGAGCTAAGATCGAATCAGTGTTTAAGGTTGTTCCACCACTACCTCTCTGTGATTAAATTCTAAGTCTGGACTAATAAAGGCAAGTATTCCACATGCCTTTGCACCCGACTGACACCTTAAGGAATTCAGGATGGTGCACTTCTATGTCCCTCTGATCTGCTGTGCTTCCAAGGAGCTGATACTATGCTCGTGATTTAAGAGAAAGTGGGTGTGTCGTATTATTATTTGTCTCATTGAAGTGGGCCATGAGACTGAAATGATTGGGAACCATTCATCTAGATTCTATGTTGTTCCTGTCCACCTGTTCATCCTGTATTCCCTCGTCTTGTTTGTCCTGTCCAAGTACATCACATCACATTGATCCCGATTGAATTCCATTGGACATGGTCTGACCTTCTGACCAGGGATCTATATCCTCCAATAACGTAAACCCTTCTCCTCATGATTCACCACTCCAGAGAATAAAACAGGAACAGTCACAGTTACAACACTGAACTGAACTTCAAATTGTTTTTTAAAAAGTCATTGGACCATACATCTAACAAAATGGTGTATTAACGTTGAACGTTGGCTTGAAGTTTCATCACATTACTTTGACCAACTTTGTGAAAGGATACATTATTCCATTTCCTATCTCTTCTCTGAATTTCCTCTGGGTAACTGCATAAATAAAGGTGTTTGTGCAGCAACTCAGGAGCTGGAGCATGAAGCCAATCTCTCTTACAAATGTTGGCAGAGGAACTGGGTATCCCAAGTAATCAAATCGTTTCAGTATGGAATAAGCAATGAACACCACCCATAACATGATGAAATTGCCAGATATAATAAATAACATAATCATGGATTTCCTCCGATTCCCCATCTCTGGGTCACTGACACTGTCCCCGGTTGTCTGAGCCCGGAGTCTCCTGCGAGCTCTGCTGGCAAATATAATGTTTCTGACAGTCAAAGTGTTTAACAGTAGAATCAAAATAAATGGAACAA
This sequence comes from Hemiscyllium ocellatum, assembly GCF_020745735.1. Classification (NCBI taxonomy): domain Eukaryota; kingdom Metazoa; phylum Chordata; class Chondrichthyes; order Orectolobiformes; family Hemiscylliidae; genus Hemiscyllium; species Hemiscyllium ocellatum. The sequence continues at coordinate 16,914,323 of NC_083444.1, forward strand.
ATGGTGTTATGATGTAATGCATCAATTCAACAATAGTCCAAACAATTGAAGTAAATACATTTAGAGGCACTTTACAAAACCATGGACTATTTGACAGCCAATATCGCTTGTAATACATGAAATACCAGAAAATGTTCTTCAAACAGCTCAGCACAGTCACTGTTCCTAAAACCACATCTGCTGTTTTCTTGGTGCAATGTTTGTTTCTCAGCTTTTGGCAACATATGGCCACAAACCGATCAAAGGTGAACGTGACCGTGAACCAGACAGAGCAGTCTGTGGCAGCATAAAGCAGAACCGCGTGGATGTTGCACACGTGGAGAGCATGCACAAAAAGAAACTCCTCCCGATATGTGATAGGAATTTGTCGTAGTATCAGATCGAAGATAATGACCAGTAGATCTGCCACTGCCATAGCCACCAGGTAATGAGTGACACATTTGGAAAGGCCACACATCCCCCGAACCAGGATCATAATTGCAATCAGATTAACTTGAAAGAAGAGGAACAAATGTAATAATTTGTATCTCAGGAATAGTGCAGAAATGATCTTTTTCCTTTATTTCCAGTAAAATATTGGAGTAAATTATTAATGAGTATCCAATGATTTTGCAAAACTAAATCACAAATCTACCACAAATTTACAATTTATAATTCCATTCAGAAAGAATTCTAACTATTTTACCTGTCAGGGAATGGAAATAGCATGTAGTCAAAATCATTGGAAATGCTGTGATCAAAAACACAAAGGTGTCTGTGACAATATGAACTTCACAACTTTGAAAACTGTTCATGCATTGAAAGAATCAACAAAGAATAACCTGTTAAATATGGAGAGAAGCAATGAGGTATCTCGAACAAAGTGTTTCTTGAGACACAAGGGACAATGAGAAGCTGTTGTAAAAACAGTTACATGTGAGTTACCCATCCCTGGGAAGAAGGGGTTACAGATACCGAAGGGGAAATAATACCTGCTTGAGAATTTGCTGCCTCGTGACAAAGGGACAATTATGACCTGGCTGCAGTGGTAATGTTCTGAAGTAAAGAGTGTAATTGTAGGAAAAGGTCTGTTTTAAGCAGCTAACCCTGAATGAAACAAGGAACAAAGGAGTTACTTTTGCTGAGAAGGCAAAGTATAGACTTGAGATGGCCGAAAATCTAATCTATATTTGGGATGAAAAAACCTATTGAATCATCAATAATGTTACAGCACAAACATGAAAGACAGAAAATTGTGCGAGAATCCAACAGCAGAACAACTCAATTGCAGAACTTCAATTGATAACACGGTCCAGGGATCGAACCCTGGACACTTCCAGCGACAGACCACAGTTGGTTGAAATCCAAAGCGGGTAGTAACTAATTTGGTTTGCATGGACTATTCTTGGTTACTTGAGGGATCTTAATGAAGTTGAAATTATTGTTTCAGTACCGATTGTCTCAGAGATTTCTTATTAAATGGCCAAATTAAAGGGAGATTATATTGAGTTTAGCCCCAATGTATTTATTAGTGAAACGGAATTGAAACAAGCTAAAGTTTAAGTAAATACAAAATTTGCGATCTGAAGCCAAATTTACCAACACGTGCAGAAATACTGTAACAGAAATGATCAATTCAGACATTTAGATATTTTGCTCCATTCAAGTAGGTCTGTGATAACTTTTATTAATTGTCATTAACGTTTCTTTAACTCTAATCTCATTCAATCCTTAGAGGGAAAATTCTCACTAGCGATTAAGAAAGAAACAAAGAGGAAAAGAGAATGAATGAAAAATATTGAGAAAGGAAGAAAGAAAGACAGGAAGAAAGAAAGAGAGAAAAAAGAGAGAAAAAGTAAGAGTGAAAAAAAGTAAGAGAGAGAAAAAAGAAAGACAAAAGAATGAGAGAAAAAAGAACGAGAGGAAAAAGAAAGAAAACAAAGAAAGAGTGAGAGAAAAGAGAAAGGAATAAAGAGAAAAAGAAAGATAGAAAAAAGAAACAGAGAGAAAAGAGAGAGAAAACAAAGAGAAAAAGAGAGAGATGAAAAAGAGAGAGAAAATGGAAGAGAGAAAAAAGAGAGATAAAAATAAAGAGAGAAAAAAGAAAGAGGGAAAAGAAAGAGAGGAAAAATAAAGAGAAAAAGCAATGAAAGACAGAAAAACGAAAGAAAGGAAAAAGAGAAAAAAAAGACAGAGAAAAAGAAAGAGAGAGAGAGAAGAAAGAGAAAGAGAGAGTGAAAAGAGAAAGAGAGAGAGAAAAAGAGAAAAAAGAGAGAAAACAAAGAAAGAGAGGAAAGAAAAGTGAAAAAGAAAGAGAGAAAAAGAAAGAGAAAAAAAGAAAGAGAAAAGAGAGAAAACAAAGAAAGAAAAAATAGAAAGCGAGAAAAGAAAGAAATAGAGAAAAAAGAAAGCGAGAAAAAAGAGAGCAAAAATGAATGAGTGAAAAAGAGAGAAAACAAAGAAAGAGAGAGAAAAAGAAAGAAAAAGAGGAAAAAGAGAGAAAAATATAAAGAGAGAGAAAAAATAATGCAAAAGACAGAGAAAAGAGAGAAAAAGGGAGAAGAGAAAACAGGAGAAAAAAGAAAAAAGAGAGAAATAAGGAAAAGAAAGAGAGAGAAAAAATGGAAAGAGGAAAGGAGAGAGAATAAAGAAAGAGAAAAAGAGAGAAATAGAAAGAGAGAGAAAAAAGAAAGGAGAGAAAAAAGGAAGAGAAAGAGAGAAAAAGTGAGAAAAGAAAGAGAAAAAAGAAAGAAAGAAAAAAAGAGAGAAAAAAGAAGGCCAGAAATAAGAGACTGAAATTGAAAGAGTGAAAAAAAAGAGAAAACGAAGAAAGAGAGAGAGAAAAAAGAGAAAGATGCAAAAGAAAGAGAGAAAAAAATAGAGAGAAAAAAGAGAGAGAGAAAAAGAATGCAAAAGAGAGAAAAAAGAAAGAGAAAAATAGAACGAGACAAAAGAAAGAAATAGAGAAAAAAGAGTGAAAAAAGAAAGCCAGAAAAAAGAGTTAGAAAATGAAAGAGTGAAAAAAAAGAGAAAACAAAGAAAGAGAGAGAAAAAAGAAAGAGAAAGAGGAAAAAGAAAGAGAGAAAAATAAAGGGAGAGAAAAAAATGCAAAAGAGAGAGAAAAGAAAGAGAAAAAGAGAGAGAGAAGAGAAAACAGAGAGAAAAAAGAAAGAAAAAAGAGAGAAAAAAGGAAATGAAAGAGAGAGAGAGAAAAATGGAAAGAGGAAAGGAGAGAGAAAAAAGAAAGAGGAAAGGAGAGAGAAAAAAGGAAGAAAAAGAGAGAGAAAAGAGAGAAAAAAGGAAGAAAAAAGAGATAAAAAAAGGAAGAGAGAAAAGAGAGAGAGAGAAACTGTAGATAGATACAGACTATTTATTGTTTTGCCTCCCAAGTGCTATGATGTTAATGAATTCTTATAGAAAAATGGAATTCGTCTTGATGTCTACTCACTGCAGAAACATAAGGAAGATCAGGGAAAAAGGTAACACAGAAATTACAATGCTGCACAAGATTAAATTGTATTTTTTTTGGAATTTCATCTACAGGATGTAACTTACCCAGGACACCAATAGCAGCTAAGACCGGGTAGTAAATCCTCTGTATGTCAGTGATCACCCACAGAATCTTCAGCTTTACCATAAAGCTAAGAGACATGGTTTCCAATTTGAAAATATTGGTTATTTTGATGACTGTTGACAAGGATTAGCCAGTTCTCTCTTTGAGAGATTGAGGAAACTTCCATTATTTATAAAGGGGGAGAATCCATCAGAGCAGAAAATCAATTCCCAAGTTACTGAGCCTAATTACAGCCACTAACGAAAGTAATGCAATCAACAGCTACTGTAAGGGGAATTTGTACATGAGCAGGCGTGTCCTGACCAGTAAACCCTATCCCTGCTCACCAACCCCAAGTATTTGTCCAAAATGGCACATTAAAAGAATCGCCTCTGTCCAACAATTCTAATAAAGGTATCTTCTGAATCAAATCAGCAGTGGGAAATAAGAATGAATATTGCACAGAATTTTAATGGAGGAGTTTAATTGTCAGTATAGAGACTGATTCAGTGTTGGCATAATTCAATGGGGACGTTCAATGAGGCTACAGTCACTGATTTCCCACGGGCAACATCCTGGAGCCCTTGACTAGAAACTTAACTGAATGAGCCACATAAATCTTTTTCCACATCTTCTGGGATGAAGGTATTTTTGGGCATGGAAACATTGATTTCCTGTCCCTAGTTATTCTCCAGAAGGTGTGAATGAGCTGCCTTCTTAATTACTGCACTTCACATGCGACAGGGAGATGGACACTACTAACAGCAAGTCAGAAGCTTGGAAAACTGCACTAAGTAACTCACGTCCTGACTTCCCAAAGCTTGTCTAAGATCTGCAAAGTAAAAGTCAGGAGTGTGATGGAATCCTCCCCACTTGACTGAACCGGCGCAGCTCCAACAGCACTCAGGGAATCTTGACACCATCCAGGGAAAAGTAGCTCACTTGATTGGTACCACATCGTCACCCACTCTGTCCCTCCACCACCGGCTGTGTGTACCATCTACAGGATACACAGTTTAATGTTTAACATATTTATAATTAAAATATTGGGTGGACATTAAAACAGAGATGAGGATTTATTTTCTCTCCGATGCTTGTGAGTCTTTGGGAAGTCGATGCAGAATTAAATGAACAATGGAGAGAAAAGATGAAGGTACCAAAACAGACTCTAATGTCTAAAGGTGCGTAAGGCTGTGAAAAAGAACAGTGGAACAGGATGGAACACATACCCCTCAGAGCAAGAGGCAGGAGAAGCTAGAGATGCTTAAAAACATCCTTCTGTCTGTATTCAAGTGGGAAAGTGTAAATACTAGTCAAAATAATAGGGCTTCAAGGCATTAATCTGACTTTTAAAAAATATTTAATACTCATAAAGAAAAGCACCCTGGATAAATTAAACAATAGTTCGTGCATCATTTGGATCTTATAATCTACATCCAGGATTTCAAAGGAAAAGGAAGCAGAGAGGATGGTGTTGACCTTCCTGAGTAATCGATCTCACTGCTTTTCAACTGGTGTGTCCCAGCACACTGGGACGTGGTGTCAAGATTGGAAGTGTGCTGTGGAATGTTTGGGAGGCAGTGCTGCTTTACCTGTACATTGAATCTGTCTTCATGTTTCTGATCTCCTCCAGAGCCTCGGGGTCTAGTATTGAAGGTAACACCTACTGACAACAAGCATCCCTTACAACAGAGCAGGCACAATCTCCAGAGGTACCCGTGTGCACCCTTCCAATACTGCACTTGGCATTTGAAATACAGCGAATGTGCCGTGGTATTATTTGTCTCATTGAAGTGGGCCTTGAGTCTGAAAAGACTGCGAATCATTAACATAAATTCTGTTTCATTCCCCAAGATTATCGGTTTTTTAAATGGTCTCCTACTGTTGAACAAGAGTATGATAAACACAGTTAGCCACAGGCCAACGTTGCTGGAAAAAAGGAAAAGGCTGGAATCAATTGGTGTGAATGGTTCAATGAAACTTTCACAGAAGTGTAATTCAATAAGATTGAAAGTGTACTATCGATAACAGGAGTGAGTGAGAATGGGTAGGTAAGAGGATCATGAAACTGAGAAAAAGCTTCATAGGAAATACCACACTTCAATTATTTCAGACCACAGCCAGAGTATTGAGTGCAGTTTTGGGCCCTATAGCTCAGGAAGGATGGACTGGCCCTGGAGCATGTTCAGTGGAGGCTCACAAGAATGGTCCCAGAAATGAAAAGCTTAATGTATGGGGAGTCTGGTTGTATAATCAAGGTTTTAGAAGGATGAGGAAGGGTCTAATTGAAACGTACAGAACACCGAATGGCCTGGACAGAGTGGATGTTGGGAAGATGTTTCGAATGATAAGAGTGACTGGGACCCGAGGGCACAGCCTTCGAGTAAAGGGAACAGCCTTTAGAACGGAGATAGTGGGACACTTCTTCAGCCAGGGAGTGGTGAGTTTATGGGATTCACTGCAACAGATGGTTGTGGAGGCCAGATCACTGTCTATATTTAAGACGGAGATAGATAGGTTCCTGATTGTCAAGGGAATCCAGGATTACAGGGAGAAAGCGAATGAGGTTAAGAAACCCATCAGCCATGATTGAATGGTAAAGAAGACTCAATGGGCTGAATGGCCTAATTTCTGATCCTATGTCTCGTGGTGTTATAAAATAAATGTGAGAGTAAGCTATTCGGCCTATTGAGCCTGCTCAACCATTCAGTCTCATGATAATTGATACTTTGCCATGTTCCTGCTGAGTCCCCTCCCCTCTTGACACCTTTAGAATCTAGAAATTGATCTGTTAGAGCCTTAAGAATATTCAGTGAATTGCCTCCACAGCTTTATATGGTGGAGAACTCCACAGGGTCAGCAGGATGGAACAGGACATTCAGGAACACAAGAAGTAGGATCTCAAACCGGCCTTTTGAATCATTGAGTTTGCTCCAAGATTCACAGAGATCATGGCTGATCTGACCATCCCCAACTCAACCCCCCTGCCTTTTCCCCACTCACCTCAACACTCTTCCTGTTAGAAATCTGTCCATCTCAGCTTTGAATAGACTTAGAAACCCAGGATCGATGGCTCTCTGTGATAAATTACTCCACAGATACACACCACTCTGAGAGGAGAGATTCCTCCATATCTCTGTCTTCAACATGGGGCTCCTTATCGTGAGGTGACGCCCTGTGGTCAGAGACGGAATCTCTCCACATCTACCCTGTCAAGACCCGTGAGAATCCATAGGTCACCTCTGTTTGGCCTGCAATTCAACTCTTGGGCGACAGTTACCCAAACCTCTCAACCTCTCCTCATTAGAGAGTCCCCCTGCTTCTAGCATCAGCCGAGTGAACCTTCTCTCGACTGCCCCCACTGCCTGGATATCTTAACTCCGATATGGGGTTCAAAACTCTTCACAGTTTTCCAGGGAGTCCTGACCAGTGCCTTGCACAGTTTTTAACAAGACCTCCAGATTCTGATACACTGTTCCTTTAGAAATAAAGGCCAGCAGCTCATCTGCCTTCCCTATTTCCCACTGAATTTGGTTGTGATTTTTTTTGTGATAATGTATGCTGACTCCTGAATCCCAATGTGCTGAAGCTTTCTTCAGTCTTTCTCCAATGAAGGAATATTCAGCCTTCTTATTCTTTGCATCAAAGTGGTCTTCTGTGGGAGAGAATTCCCCAGGTTGACCACCCTCTGAGTGAAGAAATGTTTCCCCATCTCAATCTGAATTGCTCTCACCCATATCTTGAGACAGTGGCCTCTCGTTCTAGACTCCCTGCCCATGGGAAACATCTTCCCTGCATCTCATCTGTCCAGGCCTGTTTGTATTTTATACATTTCAATCCCATCTCATCCTTCTAAACTGGAATGAATACAAGCCCACTTGAACCAATTTCTCCTCATCCTGCCATTCTCAGTGTCAGCTGAGTGAACCTTGGCTGCGCACTCACTATGGCAAGTATATCATCTCTCAGCTAGAGTGCAAACCTACATTCAATAGTCAAGGTGCAGTTGGACAAAGGTCCTGTATAACTGCAGTAAGGCATCCCCACATCTTACACTCACTATCACTTGGCTTGTCTCTAACGTCTCTATTTATTCTGGGATGGGGAAAGCAGTTAATGGGGGAGGGGATAGAGTGCATGAGGGAAGGCTTTTGAGAAGAGTCAAGTACGCTGGGGCAGGTCAGTATTGTATCTGCAGATCTGGGGACACAGGAAGTACAAGGGCACCAGCGAGCCTGAGGTACAGCAGGGTTTGGAGACAGTGCTGCCCTGTCGAGCAGGCTCTGATCATTGAAACCCCAAATAAATCCCAAGGGAAACACAGAGTAAGTGACACAGGGTTACACACTGACAGACCTGAACAGGAACATCGACGTTTACACACACAGACCTCCGCCAACCCTGGAGTCATATCTGGTGTCAGGCAATTCTGTGGCTCCAAAGTAACTCAGATCTCCTTTTGTTGTCCCAATGTGGCTCTCCATTAGCAGCAGATATCACAATGTTTCCCCATGACGAGGCTCACAGGATCTGGGCCACTCATTCATTTGGGGAGGGTGAACTCCATGAGGTTGTAAAAAAATTCACTATTCCCATGTTTGGATTGTGGGAGGAAACCAGAGCACCCAGAGCAAACCCAGCCAGAGATGGGGAGGATGTTCAAACTTCACACAGAGAGTGACCTGGGGCTGGAATCAAATGCAGGTCCTTAGTGCTGTGAGGCAGCAGTGCTAACCACTCAGCCACAGTGCCAGCATCAATCACTTCAATTAAAATGAAAGAGTAATTGCAGCAAATGTACACCAATCTGATACTGGGGATGAGAGGACTGCTGTGTAAGGAGAGATTAGTTCAAATGGGCCTGTATTCAGAAAGGGTTAGAAGAATGACAGGCAGAGAGTCGTGCATTAAGTTATTGGGTGCACACGGCTTTATTGCTTGGGCTATATAAGAAACCTAGAGGTTATTTTCAATGTGTATTGGACACAGTGTCTTCTGGCTCAGAGTGTAGTGCCTGATTTTTGATGCTCCACTTCAGAAAAGATGTGAGGCCATTAGAGAGAGAGTGTGGGGAACGGATTCATGAATATGGCTAAACCATGAGGAACCTCAATGAGTTGGACAGAATCGAGAGATTACCATTGTTTTTCAAAATGAATAGAAAAGATTAATTGGGGCTTCATATGGATATTCAAAATCATAAATGCTCCAGAAAAATGAATAATTATGACTTCTCTTTTGTAAACAACAGATCTATCAATGATTGTTGGTAAGGTCTCTTCTCTCTTTGAGAGACTGAAAAAAAATCCCTTAGTTATAGGAGGGAGAATGTATCAGATCGGAAAGTCAGTTCCCATGATAATTGAGAATAAACTACCACCACCAAATGAAGTAATGAATCAACATTCATTCCAAAGGGAATTTGTACATGAGCTGTCGACATCCTGACCAGATAACCCTTATAGACAATAAACAATAGACAATAGGTGCAGGAGTAGGCCATTCTGCCCTTCGAGCCTGCACCACCATTCAATATGATCATGGCTGATCATCCTTAATCAGTATCCTGTTCCTGCCTTATCTCCCAAAACCCTTGATTCCACATCCTTGAGAGCTCTATCCAACTCTTTCTTAAATGAATCCAGAGACTGGGCCTCCACTGCCCTCTGGGGCAGAGCCTTCCACACAGCCACCACTCTCTGGGTGAAGAAGTTTCTCCTCATCTCTGTGCTACATGGCCTACCCTTATTTTTAAGCTGTGTCTTTTGGTTCGGCACTCACCCATCAGTGGAAACATTTTTCCTGCCTCAAAGTATCCAATCCTTTAATAATCTTATATGTCTCAATCAGATCCCCTCTCAGTCTTCTAAACTCAAGGGTATACAAGCCCAGTCGCTCCAATCTTTCAATATAAGATAGTCCTACCATTCCAGGAATTGACTTCGTGAACCTATGCTGCACTTCCTCAATAGCCAGAATTAATTTCCTCAAATTTGGAGACCATAACTGCACACAATATTCCAAGTGCGGTCTCACCAGGGCCCTGCACAGCTGCAGAAGAACCGCTTTGCTTCTATACTCAATCCTTCTTGTTATGAAGGCCAGCATGCTATTAGCCTTCTTCACTACCTGCTGTACCTGCATGCTTACCTTCATTGACTGGTGTACAAGAACACCCAGATCTCTCTGTACTGCCCTTTTACCTAACTTGACTCCATTTAGGTAGTAATCTGCCTTCCTGTTCTTTCCACCAAAGTGGATAACCATACATTTATCTACATTAAACTGCATCTGCCATGCACCTGTCCACTCACCTAACCTGTCCAGGTCACCCTATAATCTCCTAACATCCTCCTCACATTTCACCCTGCCACCAGCTTTGTATCAATAGCAAATTTGCCAATGTTACTATTGATACCATCGTCTATATCATTAATATATATTGTAAAAAGCTGCGGTCCCAGCACTGATCCCTGCGGTACCCCACTGATCACTGCCTGCCATTCCGAAAGGGAGCCGTTTATCACTACTCTTTGTTTCCTGTCAACCAAGCAATTTTCAATCCAAGTCAGTACTTTGCCCCCATTACCATGCGCCTTAATTTTGCTCACTAACCTCCTTTGTGGGAATTAATCAAAGGCTTTCTGAAAGTCCAGGTACACTACATCCACTGGATCTCCCATGTCCATCTTCAGAGTAACATCCTCAAAAAATTCCAGAAGATTAGTCAAGCATGATTTCCTCTTCATAAATCCATGGTGACTCTGACCTATCCTGTTACTACTATCCAGATGTGTCATAATTTCATCCTTTATAATATACTCCAGCATCTTTCTCACCACTGAGGTCAGACTAATTGGTTTATAATTTCCTGCTTTCTCTCTCGCTCCTTTCTTAAAAAGTGGTACAACATTAGCCACCCTCCAATCCACAGGAACTGATCCTGAATCCATCGAGCTCTGGAAAATAATCAACGCATCCACGATTTCTTGAGCCACCTCCTTCAATACCCTGGGATATAGACCATCAGGCCCCGGGGACTTATCAGCCTTCAGACCTAACAGTCTCTCCAGCACCAATTCCTGGCAAATATAAATTCCCTTCAGTTCAGGTCCTTCAGCCACTGTTATCTCAGGGAGATTGCTTGTGTCTTCCCCAGTGAACATAGATCTGAAGGACCAATTCAACTCTTCTGCCACTTCTTTGTTCCCCATTATATATTCCCCTGTTTCTGTCTTCAAGGGCCCAATTTTAGTCTTAACCTTTTTTTTTCCCCCTTTTACATATCCCCTTTTATATTTTTGGCCAGTTTACCTTCGTACCTCATTTTTTTCTCTGCGTATTTCCTGCTTAGTAATCCTCTGTTCTTTAAAAGCTTCCCAGTCCTTCCCACTCATCTTTGCTATGTTATACTTTTTCTCTTTTGACTTTGTATTTTTCTTAACTTCCCTGGTCAGCCATGGCCCCCCTGCCTCCTCATAGGATCTTTCTTCCTTTTTGGAATGAACTGATCCTGCGTCTTCTGCATTATACCCAGAAATATCTGCCATTGTTCCCCCACTGTCATCCCTGCTAAGATATTGCATCATTGAACTTTAGCCAGCTCCTCCCTCATAGCCCCATAGTTCCCTTTATTCAACTGAAATATTGTCACTACCGATTGTACCCTCTCCCTTTCAAATTGCAGAATGAAGCTTATTGTATTATGGTCACTACCTCCTAAAGGCTCCTTCACTTCGAGGTCCCTGATCAATTCTGGTTCGTTACACAATACCAGATCCAGAATTGCCTTCTCCCTGGTCGACTCCAGCACCAGCTGTTCTAAGAATCCATCTCGGAGGCACTCCACAAAGTCTCTTTCTTGAGGTCCAATACCACCCTGATACTCCCAGTCTACCTGCATATTGAAATCCCCCATAACAACTACAGTAACATTTTTGCGACATTCCAATTTCAGCTCCTTATTCAACTTACACCCTACATCCACACTACTGTGTGGGGGCCTGAAGATAACTCCCAAGAGGGTCTTTCTACCCTTAGAATTTCTCAGCTCTATCCATACTGACTCTGCATCCCCTGATTCTAGATGTCCCCGTGCAAGGGACTGAATATCATCCCTTACCAACATGGTCACCCACACCCTCTGCCCATCAGTCTGTCCTTACGATAGCACGTATAGCCTTGAATATTCATTTCCTAGGTGCTGTCCACCAACTCATCTAACTTATCCATTCTCACCAACTCCAAGTCTTGGTTCAAATCTACACCTTAAGAGAAAGGTCAATTTCCCACAAATGTAACTAAAGCACATTTGTCAGAAATAAAAAATGGGGCACAGGTTGATTGAATTTTGAGATACAAAAAAAGTTAGGAAATTGCAGACTTAATACAGTGCAAAGCAGCCAGTTCATTGCCACCACATCTGCAAACATCCCCTCCCCCCACCACCGACACTCAGAAGCAGCAGTGTGCACCACCTGCAAGATGCATAGTTTAATGTTTAAAGTAGTTGTCCATTATAAACAAGATGGTGCCCATTTAAAACAGAGATGAGGTGACATTTTTTCTCTCAGAAGGTTGGGAGCCTTTGGAATTCCCTTCCTCAAAAGACAGCGGTTCGAGAATTTTTAAGCACTTTGTAAGACAAAAGTGGACTGTTGATGATGAAGGCATTGAAAGATGATCAGGACATGCAGGAATATGGAGTTGAGGTTAAAATCAGGTCAGCCATGATCTTATTGAAAGGTGCCGCAGAATTCAAGGGACAAATAGCCTCCTCGTGTTCTTGTTTGTACATTTTAATGAGTAATCTCTGGTTTTTCCAATGAATAAGCCCTCAACCACCAAAATTGGAAGTGTAGTGGCCAGCAAAGAAGGTCACCTCAGAGTACAATGGGACCTTGATCAGATGGGCGAATAAGCTGAGGAATGGTAGATGGAGTTTAATTAAGATAAACGTGAGGAAAGGCAAATTAGAGCAGGACTTATACTCTTAATGATAAGGTCCGAGCAAGTGATGCGGAACAAAAAGTTACCTTGAAGTTTCAAAGCGCCTTGAAGTTGAGTCGCATATCTATAGTATAATGAAGAAGACATATGGTATGTTTTCCTTTATTGATCAGAGCATTACGTAGAGGAGTTGGGAGGTCATGTTGCAGCTATATTGGATATTGATTAGGCCACTTTTGGAATACTGCGTCCAATTCTGCTCTCTCTGCCACAGGAAGGACGTTGTGAAACTTGAAAGTGATCAGAATAGATTCGCAAGGATGTTGCCAGGTTTGGAGTAAGTGAGCTATAGGGACAGGCTAAATAGGTTATTTTCCATGGACTGTTGGAGGCTGAGGGGTGACCTTACAGAGATTTATAAAATCATGAAGGGCATCGATAGGGCAATTAGACACTGTCTTATTCCCAGGGTGGGACAGTCCAAACCGAGAGGGTATAGGTTGAAGGTTAGAGTGGAAAGATTTAAAAGGGACATGGGAGATAACGTTTTCATACAGACGGTAGTGCATGTATAAAATGAGCTGCCAGAGGAAGTGGTGGGGGCTGGTACAAATACAGCATTTAAAGGCATCTGGATGGGTATATGAATAGGAAGGGTTTAGAGGAATATTGGCCATGTGCTGGCAAATTGGAATGGGTTAATCTAGGATACCTGGTCAGCATGGATGAGTTGGACTGAAAGATCTGTTTCCATTCTGTACATCTCTATGACTCTAATGGAAGTCAATTTATTCTGACACATTGCATGTGTTCCAATGTTATTTAGTTGCTTCCTGCATTGGAACACATCAAAAGCCTTCTGAAAATCTGTGTTCATGGCAGACAAAAATTACACCTTTGCTACTTTGTTCAGATAATCCACACACAAAGACAACTGGCAGGCTGTTAAAAAACAATTTCCCATTCATACATTTGCATTAACCCTGCCCAGTTATTTTCTCAGCATGCGGGTGCCAACATATTTTATGAAAGACCATTAGTTTCCAACTATTTACACTGTATCTTAAATTCGACTTTCCCTACTTTCTCCTTCCATCCCTTCTTAAAAAGGTAAGGTAGACACCTGACCCCTTTCAAATTGCAGACACTGCCCCAAGTTTACATATTGGCCCCAACACCATCCAGTATCACCATGCTCCATTTGTTCATGCTTTGAATATGTGTCCCAGGGATTTGTCAATTTAGGATTAGATTAATTTCACCAGTACTGCTTTGTTTCCACATTACTTTCTCAGTTTATCATTCTCACGTGTCCCTCTGAATACAAGGCACTGCCACAGGCTGACACTCTGCCGATCAGCGGATCTCATGATCCGAGCCCCAATACTGAGGGAGGGCCTTATTGTCAGAGGTTCATTCCTAACAGTGCACCTCATTGTCAGAGAATCTGTTCTGAGGCAGTGCCACACACTAATGGGCTCAGAGATGCTGGAACGCTGCACCATTAAAGGATCAATACTGAGGTATTGCAGCATTGTCAGAGAGTCAATTCTGAGGGATCCCTCAGTACTGGCTCTCTCACAGTGCTCCACTATCAGTACTGAGCCTCGAAATGTGTGGCCCATCCTCAATTCTGGTCCCCATGTAAACAGGCACAGCCTCAGAATGGACCCTCTGACAAAAAGGCACTGCCTCAGTTTTGACTGACAATGATGCAGTCCCTTAGCACCAATCTTTTGACAGTGAGGCACGCTTTCAGTTTTGACCCTATCATAGTGCTCCACTCATCCCGAAATTATCTGGCACTCCCTCAGTTCTAAACCTCTTATAACAAGGCATTGCCTCCATATTGACCCTCTTGTAAGAATCCGTTCCCCACAGTTCTGACCATTTGACAGTGCTTCCATATCTCAGATAGTGAGGGAATTGGTGCAGTGTAGCAGGAAATGGGAAAATCGGGGCAGGCAATACTGAATGGGAGAATGAGAGTAGGGCACCTGTAAATGGGCCAATTGGGCTGGTTCATCAGTAAATATAAGAGTTAGTGTAGGGCAACACTGATTGGAGAAATTGTCCAGAACATCAGTAAATGGGGGAATTGGTCTTGGGCAACACTGAATTGGAGAATTGGTGCAGGGCATCAGTAAATGTGAGAGATGCTGCAGGGTGCTAACAAGAGCATGTGTAAATGGGAGAACCCGGACAGGGAATCAGTAAGTAGAAGAAATGTTGTAAAGGAGCAGGAAAGTGGAGATTCACACAAGGCACCACAAAATGAAAAATATTGAGCAGGGCACCATTTTGCATAAAATGTATACCAGAGAAAATGGGAGAAATGGGTCCAGATATCACTGAATGGGAGAATTGGTACAATTCATGATGAAAGGGAGGATTTGTGCAGGATCAGTTATTTGGGAAGTTGAAGCAGGGAACGCCAAAACTCGAGAATTCTGGTAGCAGACCACTAAATGGGAGAATTGTTGCAGAGAAATACTAAATGGAAGAACTGGTGCACAGTGGAACTAAATTAGAGAACCAGGACATGGCACCATTAAATGGGAGAATTAGAGTAGGGCACCCCTAAATGGTAGAATAGGGCTAAGGCATCAGCAAATGGGAGAATTAGTATAGGGGTCTGGGTAAATGGGAGAATTGGTGGGCATCAGTAAATGGGAGAATTACGGCTGGATGTAGGCTAGCTCGCTGAGCTGGAAGGTTCATTTTCAGATGTTTCATCACCATTTCAGAAGGTTACATCTTCAGTGAGCCTCTGGACAAAGCACTGCTCAATGATATCACAATCAAAAATTTAATGGAAGGTATAATCAAATGAGAGATGCTGATTTAAACTCACTCCTTAATCTCCTCATCTTACACACACCTCACACCTACATACTCAGCCACTCCCACACTGACACACGCACACACCTAGATTGCTGGTTTTGAACATCAACGAGGATAATCATCCTAATCCCATGTGTTATGCCCTGCTCCCAAACACAGACTCTGATTGCAATCTGGAGTGTGATACAGATGTCTCTCAGTGTCGGAGGGAGGTGAGTCTTGAGCCTGGCCCAGGTGTTTAAATGTCCTGTGTTCATCTGACATCCAGGGATTCTTTAGTGGAGCTTTCATACATGGAAATCCCAATATATTTGGTCATTCGGGTCCTTGTGTGCCTGTGTGAGCGAGTTGTGTGTGTGTAGAGCGAGGTGTGTGTGTGTGTGTGTGTGTGTGTGTATGTGCACATGCATACCACCCTGCAATTTTGGGTCAAATATGACTTTACTCAAGGACTTCCTGAAATATGATGTTAAGTTTTTTGATTGTGATATCATTGAATGAGCTTTACTCTGTATCAAACTCAATGTTTACCTGAGCAGGGAGGGAATGATAGGGCTGAAGATCTGGATCCCCAGCGGGGTCTCTCACTGAGGGTCAGCTGAAGGGCCTGTTTCCATCCTGTAGGGATTCTAGGAATCTCATGACGTATGCAAATCAATGTTTGTGCAAAAAATGTGTTCCTCATGCCTTCTTAAAATCTCTTTCCTCGCACCTTTAAAGCCTGCCCCGTTCTCTTGAAATTCCCACATCCTTGGGAAAGGACAACTGCATCTATACCTTTGATTATTTGATAAACTTCTATCTGCTCCCCTCTCAGCTTCCTACATTCCAGGAGAAAAAGATCCTCGACATTCCAGCCTTTCGTTATAACTCAAACATTCCATTGCCAGCAACATCCTGGTAAATCTCTTCTGAACCCTCTCCAGTTTAATAATATCATTCCTATAACTGGGTGCTGGCTGTTTCAAAGCTGCAGTTTTGGAACTATATTGTAAGCTTTTGTGGACCTGATATTTCAACCCTCCATCGCCCTCTCTCCACAAAAGCTTTTGCAAACACTCAGCTATTATTTCAGTTTCCAGTGTGAACAGTATCATGGTGTTTGAACAAAACAATTCCTGTGGATTTCCCATGGCCAACCCACCCAGTCTAACATCCCTGGACACTGTGGACAATAATGTTAAACGTTTTCATCCTTCAGTAGTTCCTAGACATTGGTCACGTCCTGTCTTTTAGCACTGAAGTAATGCATGTTGGTATTTTGGGAGGTATGTTGGTATTTTGGGAGGTGGCTGCTGCCTTATTACAGGATGATGAAAGGAAAATACAGGATCCAGTGGGACATTTCTCTTAAAAGAAAACTAGTTTCATTCATTCAGACAGTGA
This sequence comes from Hemiscyllium ocellatum, assembly GCF_020745735.1. Lineage (NCBI taxonomy): Eukaryota > Metazoa > Chordata > Chondrichthyes > Orectolobiformes > Hemiscylliidae > Hemiscyllium > Hemiscyllium ocellatum. The sequence continues at coordinate 16,931,034 of NC_083444.1, forward strand.
CTGCTAATGCCTCCTCCAGAGGGAGCCACCCTGCAATACTGCAAGTCACATCTTGCCTACTCCCACATCTTCCTTGTCAGTCCTTCCCCATGGGTGTGGCCATCTTGAGGTGACGTCATCGTGTAGCCCATTGCGTCACTCAGGTCATTGTGTGACTGTCCGAACCAATGGAATGGTCAGGGACAGCAGCCAATTGTCCCAAAACAAACCTGCCGCTTGTGTAGTAGCTCGGGGAGGCCAGCAGAGGGTGGCATTGTATCACTTTAAGCACAAGGAGGACAGACCCTGACACAGAGAGTCAGAGACATTGATTCATCAGATTTTAATTCATTCATTCATTTAAACCTCCCTCCAGGACAAACTGTGTCCCATTGCAGGCAGAGGTTGGCCCACGCAAACAGGACCAACAGCATTATATCAACTTAAAAAGAAGAATAGACAGAAAACAGATAGCTGGTGGTTCAACCCCATTTAATTGATTCAGCCCCCAAAACAACAGAGAGCCCATTGCACAGAGACACAGACACAGAGAGACACAGACGCAGTGACACGCACTAATACACATGCTGAGACACACTCACATACACATACCCATACACACAGATAGTCAGATACAGAGTCAGAAACACACATGAATATACAATCACACACATCCACAGAGATGCACACAAACAGACATGTATGGGCTGTGTGCAGTAACTGACACTGTCCCGAGTTTAACCATCTATAACACAATCACTGTCAATCAGCTCATTCCCAGCTTTTTGAGATGAAATGTCGATAACAGTGTGGAGCAGTCACATGATGTCCCTCAGGCTATTGTCAGGGAAGAGCTGAATCTATTTAAAATCTCATGGATATTTGTACAATTAACAGACTTGTATAACAGAACAGTTGTACTCTCCATGTCTAAGTAGAATGAACTTGCAATGCAGCTTTCTCAGCATCACAACTACATACATTCCCTATCTCCACCTCCAACACTCAGTAGCAACAGTGTGTACCACAGAGAAGATGTACTGCACAAATTCACTACAGAGTAGCTTCCAGACCTACAGCATGATCACCAGGAGTACCAAGCAAAGCAGAAACAAGGGAATACCACCACGTGGCAAATCCTCAACAAGCGACCTGCCATCCTGGCTTGGAAAAACATATCAGTACCACAAGTGCATTGACAATGCAACCTCTCCTCGTCAGAGCAAGTCTGTTCCCCAGCCAGCGATGGCCCAAACCCATTAATGAATCATTAAAGTTAAGGTTCACTATTTTAGTGCCCGGGATGCTCCAATGCTCAGCATTGAAATATATTAGGTCTATATTTGAGAAAGTTGAAAGGCAATTGGAATGTATCAAATTCTGAAGAAGCAGGGGCTTGAAAGGGTACATGCTCAGAAATTATTCCTACAGGTCTGGGAATCTGAAACAACGAGGACACTGCCTCAGAATAAGGAGCAGATTATTTATGACAAAGACCAGGAGACATCCCTTCACTCTAAGGCTTCTGAATCTTTAATATTCTCTATCCCTGAGGACTGTGAATACTTCATGACTGAATACAGTTCAGACTAGAACAGACAGATGGCTGGTGCCTCAGGGAATCATGGGATATGATGAGTGGACAGGAAACTGAATTTGAAATCTAAACCCAGCTCTGATTGGATTGACTGCCAGAACAGGCTGCGCAGTCTCCTCCTGCTCAAATTGTCTCAACCTTTAGAAATTTACTGAACCAATTCCCAACCGTTGCAGATTTGGCTCCACAAAACCATTTGTTATTAAACACCCTATTACAAACCATCTCATTCTTTGTTCAGCACCACCCCCATTCCAATTGCTCAGAAATTATTACTTTCCTAACTTCATTCTGTTGTACTGAAGCCCTCCACCCCCAGGACACATGGGTTAATCTTTCCCCTGCCAACACTACAGCACACCTTCCTTTCTGTCTTTAGATGCTGCTGGCCTTGTCAGTTTTCTCAGCCCGGCCTCCGTTTGTTTCAGAGGGAGTATCCTCTGCCTGGTCCCCTTTCTGAGAGAGGAATCAGTCTCCGGCCTGACTCCTTGGTATTCTGTTTGTTCACAGAGAAAATAGCTACCGCTCCATCCAAATTCATAACATGCCCAGAAGGGCATCAATGTATTATGGTGATACTAGATATATTACATAGAACATAGAACATAGAAAGATACAGCGCAGTACAGGCCCTTCGGCCCTCGATGTTGCGCCGACCGAATCCTACCTAACCTACACTAGCCCAAAAACTTCCAAATGCCTATCCAATGCCCGCTTAAATGACCATAAAGAGGGAGAGTTCACCACTGCTACTGGCAGGGCATTCCATGAACTCACAACCCGCTGTGTAAAGAATCTACCCCTAACATCTGTCCTATACCTACCACCCCTTAATTTAAAGCTGTGTCCCCTAGTAACACCTGACTCCATTAGCGGTAAAAGGTTCTCAGTGTCGACCCTATCTAAACCCCTAATCATCTTATACACCTCTATCAAATCTCCCCTAAACCTTCTCTTCTCCAATGAGAACAGCCCCAAGTGCCTCAGCCTTTCCTCATAAGATTTTCCTACCATTCCAGGCAACATCCTGGTAAACCTCCTCTGCACTCGTTCCAATGCCTCCACATCCTTCCTATAGTATGGCGACCAAAACTGCACACAATACTCCAGATGAGGCCGCACCAGAGTCTTATACAGTTGCAACATGACCTCAGGACTCCGGAACTCAATTCCTCTACCAATAAAGCCCAGTACACCATATGCCTTCTAAAAGCATCTGGAGCGGTAGCTATTTTCTCTGTGAACATCTTAAACCAAATGAATTTAATGAGGAAATGACATGTTGCTCTTGAATCTGTAAGGAGCAGGAAATCAATCTGCCCTCAGGAGTTGTTGCTATGTGTGATGCTCCTCACCCCACCAATACACAATGACTGAATGCCCAACCTCTCTCTATACATTTCTTTCAGAATGAGATCAATAATATGACAAATTAAAACAAAATGCAAACTGTGATGAACGTTCCATGTAGGGAGTCATCGTATTGTGTAGGTTTTACAGCACTGGAATTAGGCTGTTGGCTCCATCATTCACACTCCGGCCAAAACGTGTGGATTCCATCTCTAAAGCTCTCCAATTACCCAGGTCCCTGCCTGATTTCAATGTGTCTGTGTCGAGTTTACACATTCTCCCCATGTCTGAATGGATTTCCTACAAGTGCTCCCACAGTCCAAGGATGTGCAGGTTAAATGGATTAGCCATGCCAAATTGTCTATTGTGCCCAGAGACGTGTAGGTTAGGTAGACTAGCCGTGGCAAATGCAGGTTTACAGGAATAGTGTAGTGGTGAGTCTCAGCGGGAGGGGACTTGATGGGCCGAATGGCCTGTTTCCACATTGTGGGGATTCTCTGATCTATGCTCTTCACATCTGCCTCTCCGCATGAGGTGGTCTGTCACCTGACCCAATATCAGATAGGTCTAATTAAAACAAAGAACTGCAGATATTGGTGATATGAAAGAGAGCACAGAAACTGCTGTTGAATCTTTACAAGTCAGGCAGCATCCGTGGGGAGAAAGCAGCATGACACTTCCAATTCCAATGATTCTTCTTCAGAACTGAACTGTTTCTGTCTTTATTTCAGCCCCATTTAATGGTCACGAACAAGGTCTTGTTAAGGGTATTTGGGAATAGCAAGGCCATGCATTGCAGAGAGTGGTGGTGGGATGGTGGTGAGTAACTTCTAAGTACTTGACCCAAGTTCAATTCCTAGCTACTGTACTGTTGTAGTTTTAAAGCAATTTTCAATTGAAATATCTCGAAGGTGAAATGAAGAGTCAGTCTTGAGCCTGACTCAGTTGAGTCAATGTCCTGTGTTCATCTGACATCCAGGGATTCTTTAGCGGAGCTTTCGTATTTGGAAATCCCAATGTATTTGGTCATTCTGTGTCTCTGCATAAATTGTGTGGCGAGTGTGTGTGTGTGAGTGTGTGTATGTGTGAGTGTGTGTGTGTGTGTGTGTTTGTGAGTGTGTGTGTTTGTGTGTCTCTGTGCGTGTATGAGTGTGTGTGTGTGTGTGTTTGTGTGTGTGTATGTGTTTGTGTCTGTGTGTATGTGTATGTGTGTGTGGTTGTGTGTGTGTTTGTGTGTGTGTGTGTCTGTGTGTATGTGTCTGTGTTTATGTGTGTGTGTGTGTGCATGCGTCTTTGTGTGTGTATGTGTCTTTGTGTGTGAGTGTGTGTGTGTATGTGTCTGTGTGCGTGTGTCTGTGTGTGTGTGTCTGTGTGCATGTGTGTGTGTGTGTGTCTGTAGGTGTGTGTTTGTGTGTGTGTGTGTGTGAGTGTGTGTGTATATGTGTGTGTGTGAGTGTATGTCTGTGTGTGTGTGTGTTTGTGTTTGTGTGTGTGTGTGTGTCTGTGTGTGTGTGTGTGTGTGTGTGTGTGTGTGCTTTGCATTATTGGATGAAATATGTCTTTAAACCAGGACTTATTAAACATTCAACAATATTTTCCAGATCCTTGTACACAAGTCTCTGATAGCTGGACAGAAAGGGGTCACTGGGAAGGGTGGGAAATGACCCAAACCCAGGGTTGTCTCCCTGGGATTTAGAAGGATCAGAAGGAATGAAAGTTTTTGAGACAATATTGGAAACTGCTGGGATGGAGAATGAGAAAGGCTTCTTGCTGCTTCTGGGTCTAGGATTAGAATCAACGTCCAAAACTCTAACAATACTCTGAAATTGTTTCAAGATTAAAATGAAGTAACAAAGCCTCCCATTTCTCTGCGTGATATTGCACAGATTATGTCTGACTGCCTCACTCACTGAACCTTCCAACCCCCTTCCCAGTCTTTCTGTCTCCTCCTTGCATCTTACTGTCCCACATCACTTTGTGTTCTCAGCAAACAGAACACAGGATCCCATCATCTCAGACATTCAGAGAGACTGTGCCCAGTGCACTGTAGGTAACAGAGAATGATTCCCTCCCATCTTCTGCTGTACAGCCCGTGTCTGTCTCAGAGTCAGCTCCGAAACATCTCCAGGACACTCCCATCCTCTCTCTGCCTGTCTCTGACTCTGTATCTGTGTCTGTAACTCTCTCGCCCTGTCTCTGAAATGAGCTTCCCCATTCCGTCATTCACACTGAGGACATTACAAAACTGCTCCATTCCCTGTAACCCAGTTTGAGGTGACACTGAAGACATGAAATGTGTTTTATAAATGTCCATCACTCAGTTACTTTCCAGGCCAGGCCCCTTCACGCAAGGACATTGGGTGACTATTTTGCTCTTTATGACAAACAGAAAGCCCTCAGCCCTCACAGTCCTATTTCACTGGAATTCTGTAAATCATATTAATTGGCGGGAAGGAAGTTTGTCTGTGAGTGTTTTACTGAGATGACATCAGCAATCATGTGGACTACTTTCATCCTCAGACACCTTCCCAACGACAGTAAACAGTGTCTGCTTGTATCATCCTGACGTCGCCTGCTCTTCCCTGTTTACTCCATTGGCAATTTGTGTATCATCGGCACATTCTGATCATGTGTCCTGTTCAATGGAGGGAGGTACAAAGTAAAGGTCTCTTTCCACTGTCCGCATTAATGACCCCGTGTCAGGTGCAGCACAGGGAGAGCTCTCTATGATGTTGCAGTCAAATATCTGAAGGACAAGTATTCCCCAAGCAGAGACATAGAGTTAAACTCAGTTTAAACTGTCTCCAACACACACCCCCCCACACACAGACAGACACAAAGACAAATGCCATCTCTCTCATACACCATCTCCCGTTCTCTCTCTCTCCCATACACCATGTCACTATTGTTCTTTCCCACACCCAATCTCTCTCTCCCCCCTTTCTCTCTCTCTCTCTCTCTCTCTCCCCCCTTTCTCTCTCTCTCTCTCTCTCTCACGTACACGATGTTGGTTTCGTTCTTGTGTCTAAATGAAACAAGGGACATGAGTGGAGAATGGGATTAGGGAATTCAACTCCACCATCTGCCTTGATCATGTTGCATGCCAGAGCATGCTTGAGGGGCCGAATGGCCTACTCCTGCTCCTATCTTCTATCATCTATTGTCTATTGTTTCTATGTGATGTCTATAGGTTCATTGACAAGGCCCACGTTGGGTGAGAGAGACAGATGTGGGAATGACTGTGCACACACGACCATCGTCAGCAGGTCTCGAGAGGAGTCAGTCTGAAAAGAAAGCAGAGGGTGAGGATGATCAACCAGTGTCTGGATATTTCTTCAGTTGTGACCAGTGTTTCCAGACTCCCCCTTCCCTCACATGTCAATACAGGTGGGTGTGTCACCGCTAATGATAACCTCAGAGGGACCATTCTACTGAGGGGCGAAGCCTGGTTTAACGGGGAGAGTCTTAACCATAACCTTCCTACCCACCGATGGGTCCTCCACACAATCCTCTAATTGCCTCTGTTCATCCCTCCCTCACCTTCCTGTTTGTCCCGAACTGTTTTCCACATCTCCTTCAGCTGGGTGCTCAGTTCGAGCACATAGCGATGTATTCTATCGCAGCGAGGGCCAGCATCGGAACCCTCCCATGATGATGGAATCGGGCAGTTACATTGTCCGACCTGTCATCGACTCATAAGGGGTTAAATTATTCGACCGGCTTGTGGTGGACTGGAGTTTGTCAGAGTCCTGCATGGCCTTAGCAAGGGAGGGTTTAAGAGTTCTGTTCATTCACTCCACCATGCCTGAACTTTGTGGATGGTCGGGTGTGTGAAATTTCAGTTTAATGCCCATCAGCTGACATGTGGTTTTTACAACACTGACAGTGAAATGGGTCCCCGGTCGGAGTCAATCTGGGACGGCACCCAACTCCCCCACCTGAGCATCCCCTCCTCAGCTACAACCCTTGCCACAGCGTTAGCTGATCAGTTCTGGGTAGGGTAGGCCCCGACCCACCTAGTAAATTGCTTAATAATCACAAGGTAATCCGTCTTCCCATGGGATTGGGGAAGAGGTCCCATAAAATCCATCTGTAACTGCCCCCAGAGTCCCTTTGGGCGTGGCTGGGGCCCCATTCTAATTTTAATGGGCCAGCCTGGGTTGTATTTTAGTATCATCAGTAAACTTACTAATCATGCCCTTGTACATTCTCATCCAAAACATTGATATCAATAACAAACAGCAATGGGCCCAGCTCCGACCCCTGAGGCACTCCAGTCTGACAAGCATCCTTCCACTATTACTCTCTGCTTCCTGCCATCAAGCCAATTGTGTATCCAGCTACCCTGGATTCGATACGATCTAATCTTCCAGAGCACCCTCCCTTGTGGAACCTTATCAAAGGCCTTCCTGAAATCCATATGGACTACGTCTTCTGCCCTGCCCTTGTCAACTCTCCTGGTCACTTCATCAAAGAACTCTAACAAATCTGTGAGGCACGGTCTCCCATTCACAAAGCTGTGCTCACTACTCCAAATCAAACTCTGATTTTCCAATCGCATGTATTTCTTATCTCTCAGAGTCTTCTCAAGTACCTTACCCACCACAGATGTTAGATTTACTGGTTGGTAGCTCACATGTCCATCTTTGTAGCTGTTCTTGAATAATGGCACAATGTTCGCTACCCTCCAGTTTTCAAGGTCCTCACCCGTAGCTAACGATGATGCAAAAATATCAGCCACGGCCCCTGCAGTTTCTTCTCTCACCTCTCGCAGTATTTACATATATACTTGTCAGGACCAGGAGATTTATCCACCTTCTCCAGTAAATTCCCATATCCTCCATGTACCTCCAGGGATTCTCGAGATCCCAGCTGCCTGTATCTGAGCCATGCCGACATTTTTCCAGGTGAAAGCGTCAATATCTCTTGTCATCCAGGATTCCCTATTCCTGCCACCCAATCCTTTCACCCTCACAGGAACATACACACCTTGTACTCCAGCAATCTCCCTTTTAAAGGCCTCCAACTTGCTGGAGTTTCCTGAACCTGCAAACAAACTGCTCCAATCAACCCCTGTAAGCTCTTGTCTAATTCCATCAAACTTCACCTTCGCCCAATTCAGAACTTGAACCTGTGGATCAGTTTGGTCCCTCTGCATAACTATTGTGAAATGAATAGAACCATGGCCACTGGTCACAAAGTGTTCCCCCACTGTTCTATGCTCTGTGTCCCCTCTGTGACCTGTCCTGCCCCATTTCCCAAAAGGAGATCGAGGTTTGTCCCTTCCTGAGTCGAACCCTCGATATACTGCTTGGGAAAACCTTCCTGAATGTACTTAACAAATTCCTCCCCATCTCAGCCCTTAACGCTATGGCATTCCCAGTCTATATTGGAAAATTAAAACCTATGTCAGCCCCTATTGCTCCTGCAAGTCTCCCCAGTCTCCCTGCATATTTGTTCCTTCAATTCCTGTTGACTGTTTGGGGTCCTATAGTGCAAACCCAATAACATCACCGTTCCCTTCTTATTTCATAGCTCCACCCACAAAGCCTCACTGGAAGACCCTTCAGTTATTTCATCTCTGATGACTGCTGTGATACTCGGCTTAATCAAAAATGTATCATCCCTCCCCTCCATCCACCCTCACTGTCCCACCTGAAGCTCCTGTACCCTGGTACGTTAATCTGCCAGTCCTGTCCCTCCCTTAGCCATGTTTCTGTAACGGGTACAATCTCCCAGTCTCACGTACCTATCCACTCCCTGAGTTCATCAGCCTTCCCGGTCAGCCCTCTTGCATGGAAGTAGATGCAATTTAATCCAATAGGTCTTCCTCGCTCCCTGTCATGTTCCAGTCTGACCTGTCTCTTCAAATTCCTCTTTCTGATTACTGTATCTCCTTGAGCCTCACATTTGCCTCCCTGCTGTTGAGGATCCCACCCCCCTGCCAATCTAGTTTAAACCCTCCCTTGGAGCATGAGCAAACCTGGCTGCCAAGGTATTGGTCCCCTTCCAGTTCAGGTGTAACCCGTCCCTCTTAGACAGGTCACCACTGCTCCAGAAAAGATCCTAATGATCTCCAACTCTGAATCCCTGTCCCTTGCACCAATTCTTTAGCAACACATCCGTCTGCCGTATCCTCCTGCCCTTTCGCTCACTAGCACGTGGCATTGGAAGTAATCAGGAGATTATCACCAATGAGCTCTTGGTTTTTAACGCTCTTCCTTGCGCTCTATAATCATTCTGCAGGACCTCATCCCTACTTCTACTTCTGTTATTTGTGCCAACGTGAACAATAACTTCTGGCTGCACACCTTACCCCTTGAGAACATTCTGCAGCCGCTCTGAGACATCCTGGACCCTGGTGCCTGGGAGACAACACACCATCCTGGATTCCCATCAGCACCCACAGAATCCCCTGTCTCTGTCCCCCTAACTATCGAGTGTGCTATCACTAAGGTCCTGTTTCCCTTTCCCGTTTCCCGCTCTGCCCCAGAGCCAGTGGGATTGCCACCGACCAGGATACTGCTGCTTTCCCCTGAACGGTAACACACCTACCCCACCCGCCCCCAACAGGTTCCCAAACGGGATACTTGTTTGCAAGGGGAATGGCCACAGGGGATTCCTGCCCTAACTGCCATCTCAGCTGCTGTCAGACTGAAACGGAATGTTAAAAGGACGTTACCGGAGCTTCCCTGGATTTTTTACTGAGCTGCTGCTCTCTGAAACCTCCCGAAACAAAGCCTTCCTGCTCACACTGCTGCCAACACATTGTCCAACAGCACAGCTCTCTCCCCCCACTCCTTATATGCTTTAGTTAGAGAGGGAGGGAAGGAGGGGGCATAAATTTGAGGGAGGGAGTAAACATTTTCGGGGGAAGCAGGGCATTACGAGGCTGCGGGGATTGCAGAAACAGATCACGGGGGAAGGAAACTTGGGTGAGAGAGGGAACACAGGGATGATGGGATAAAGAGAACATGGGGGAGGGGAGACAGACAGCAGGGGGAGGGGGCAAAGGAGATCACAGGGAGGGGACATTGTGGGGAAGAGAGAGCAAGCTGGGAGGGGGAAGAGTGTGTGAGTGGGGGAGAGGAGGGCAGGGGAAGCTGAGAAAGAGCGCGCAAAGAGGGGGAGAAAGGACAGCGTGGGGAGGGGGAAGGAGAGTGTGGAGTGGGGGAGAAAGGAGAGTGTGGGAGGAGAGGAGAGTGTGTGGGGGGATGGAGAGAGTGGGGATGGTGAAAGAAGAAGGTAGGGAGAGGGGAAGGACAGTGTGCGAAGGGGAAATGTAGCAGCCCCCTTGATGCTAAAACATTGGTGGTCATGGACAGCTATATCCCCAACAACTTCCCCATCAAACAAAGGAGAGCCCAGACAGAAAGGCAGTGGGTCTTGCTACACAAAGAAACCAACAGGAACAAGCCACCCAAACAAAGAACAAGAACAAAGAACAAAGACAATTTACAGCCCAGGAACAGGCCCTTCGGCCCTCCAAGCCTGAGCCGATTCAAATCCACTGTCTAAACCGACTCCTTAGCATCTGTATCCCTCTGCTCCCCACCTACTCATGTATCTGTCCAGACACATCTTAAATGAATCTATCATACCTGCCTCTACTACCTCTGCTGGCAACGCATTCCAGGCACCTACTTCCCTGTGTGTAAAATACTTTCCATGTGTATCCCCCTTAAACATTTCACCTCTCACCTTGAACACATGACCTCTCGTCATTGAGTCCCTCACCCTGAGAAAAAATTTATCTGCATCCACCATGTCTGTCTATAACCTTCATGATTTTGTAAACCTCAATCAGGTCCCCGCTGAATCTCCTTTTATCTAATGAAAACAAACCTAACCTACTCAACCTCTCTTCATAGCTCGCACCTTCCATACCAGGCAACATCCTCGTAAACCCTCTCTGCACCCTCTCCAAAGCTTCCACATCCTTTTGGTAATGTGGTGACCAGAACTGTACACAGTATTCTAAATGCAGCTGAAACAAAGTCTTGTACAATTTTAAAATGACCTGCTAGCTCTTATACTCAATACCCCGTCCAATGAAGGCAAGCATACCATATGCCTTCTTGACCACTCTATCCACCTGTGCAGCCACTTTCTTGGTACAATGGACCTGAACTCCCAGATCTCTCTGCTCATCATCTTTTCCCAAGGCTCTTCTGTTTACAGTCTAGTTTGCTCGAGAATTAGACTTCTCAAAATGCATCACCTCATATTTGCCTGGATTGAACACCATCTGACACTTCTCTGCCCAACTCTCCAGTCTATCTGTATTTTCCTGTATTCTTTGACAGTTCCCTATGCTTTCTGCTACTCCACCAATCGTCGTTTCATCTGCAAACTTATTGAACAGGCCAACAATGTCCTCTTCCAGATCATTTATGTATATCACCATCAACAGTGGCCCAGCACTGATCCCTGTGGAACAGAACAGTCACCTTTCTCCATTTCGAGAATCTCCCTTCAACTACTAGTCTCTATCTCCTGTTGCTCAACCAGTTCTTTGTCCACCTAGTGAGAACACCCTGCACACCATGTGACTTCACTTTCTCCATTAGTTTACCGCGGGGAACCTTATCAAATGCCTTATTATATATGACATCGACAGCCTTTCCTTCATCTACCGACTTGGTCACTTCTTCAAAGAACTCTATTAAGTTGGTAAGACACGATCTCCCCCACACAAAATGATGTTGCTTATCACTGATAAGCCCATTATTTTTCAAATATAAATAGATTCTATCCCTCAGTACCTTCTCCAGTAACTTCCCCACCTCTGACATCAGGCTCACTGGTCTGTAGTTATCTGGAATATCCCTACTACACTTCATGCACAGGGGGACAACATGAGCACTCTCCAGTCCTCCGGCACTTCTCCTGTGTTAAGAATGTGACAAAGCTATCTGTTAGGGCCCCAGCTAGTTCCTCTCTCGCCTCCCTCAGCAACCTGGGATAGATCCCATCCGGTCCTTTGGGATTTGTCCACCTTAATATCCCTGAGCCTACCCAACACTTTTTCCCTCCTCACGTCAACATGATCCAGGATAAATAAACTTCTACCTTTAATCTCAAAATTCATCATGTCCCTCTCCTCATTGAATACTGATGCAAAGTAATCATGGAGAATCTCACCCATTTTCTCAGGTTCGACACACAACCTTCCTTCCTTATGCTTTAGTGGACCAACTCTTTCTCTCGATACCCTCTTGCTTCTTATCCATGAAGAAAAGGCCTTGGGAATCTCCTTAATTCTGCTCGCTAAAGTTATTTCATGAGCCCTTTTAGCCCACTTGATTTCTCGTTATAGATTAGTCCCACCCTCATGATATTCCCCCAAGGCCCATTCTGTTCTTCGCTGCCTGGACCTTATGGATGCTTTCCTTTTCCTCTTGGCTAGTCGCACGATTTCTCCTGTCATCCACAGTTCACAAATCTTGCCTTTTCTCTCCTTTGTTTTCAAAGGGGCATGCCTATCCTACACTATCTTCAACCTATCTTTGAAAGCCTCCCACACAGCAAATGTGGACTTCCCTTCAAATAGCTGCTCCTAATCCTCATTTCCCAGCTCCTGTCAAATTTTGATATAATCGGCCTAGGCCCAGTTTCGTACTTTTCCCTCAGGACCACTCTCATCTATGTCTATGATTGACAGTGTGTCAGACGATTAACGGATTCTCAGGATTGGCCCGAACTATAGAACGTTATGAAAATCCATCGACCAAGGCACAAAAACAGGGTTCACCTGCAGACGGTTTTCTTAAAACTTCTGGAGGCGTTCTGAGGGGACCAGCATGGCAAGGGTCAGAGACCAGCTGACCAACCAGAGACCAGCTGATCACCCAGAGAGAGAGAGTGAGGGAGAGAGAAACCAGCTGCACAGACCCAGAGACAGAGAGAGAGAAAGACACATAGAGAGAGGGAGAGGGAGAGAGTCAGAGAGACAGAGAAGGAGAGAGAGACAGATAGAAACAGAGAGAGACAGTGAGAGAGACAGAGTGAGAGAGAGAGAGGGCCAGACAGACAGAGACAGAGCGAGAGAGACTGAGAGACAGAAAGGTAGAGAGAGAGAGAGAGAGAGAGAGACAGAAAGAGTGAGAGGCAGAGAGAGAGAGACTGCGTACATTTCCAAGTGACTCAGGACTTAAAGTGCCAATAGGATTACAGATAGCATGCCTGTAATTAAAGGGTATTGTAACATGTTTCCTGATAAAGAAGGGACTGTGTATATTGGTATTGGCTCATGTTTGTACTGATTTGACCGTTTCAATATTGGTGACACCTGGGCACATTCATTCAGATCATTCCCGTTGGATTTGTCAAACTTGTTTTAAGGAGGAATTGGACAACATCTTCATCTCTGGAATTATCTCATGAACTTCCACTGAGCTGTCTCCAAAGCAATTATATCCCAAAATTGTTTGCAAAACTCCAGCTGAGATTGTTGTCCTGCCTTCTACACTTGCAGCAACACTCCCCGACCTTTATACTCTATTCTGTTTAGAATAAATGTCAAAACTCCATTTGCCTTCCTTGTTAGCCGCAGTAGATGCAATGGTCAGAGGGAGGTCAGTGATGTATCTGATGGACAGTGACAGTAAGGGGGAGGTCAGTGATGTATCTGATGGACAGTCACAGGAAGGGGGAGGTCAGGGATGTATCTGATGGACACTGACACTAAGGAGAAGGCCAGTGATATATCTGATGGAGAGTAACAGTAAGGGTAAGGGGGAGGTCAGTGATGTATCTGATGGACAGTGACACTAAGAGGGAGGTCAGTGATGTATCTGATGGACAGTGACAGTAAGGGAGAGGTCAGTGACGTCTCCATTGTTGGAGGTCCATCTTGTTCACTGAGACCCCTTCCCTCAGGAAAGGCAGTATGCTGTCCTTACTTGGACCGTCATATGACTCCAGATCATGGAAAATTGGGAATGGGGAATAAATGCTGACCTCGCAGTAATGTACACATGCAGTATGTGAGAAGAATCAGTGTGTGAAATGTTCTTGTTTAAAGAGGGCACCTCCTACCCGAGAGGACAGAAGGACAGCTCGGAGACATATTTTCACACTTGGGATGAACTGTCTCGATGTAGCATCAGTTGAAATAATTGTCAAAAATCACACAACACCAGGTTCCAGTCCAACAGGTTGAACGTGTCCACCCCAGTCCCACACCAGGACCTTCACATCATGAAATAGGGTGTGTTGTCAGGATGGGGCTCATGGTGTTTGAGTGGACAGTGTTATTGCTGGCAGATTCCAGATTCTGCTTTTGCTATTTCATTATCACGTAACCCCCCTCTGTAATCAGGATTACACTTGTTACTGTAATGGGTTTGTTCATTTCCAGAAATGTGAAAAACAGCAACAAAGCTGAGCAATGCTGTCACCGCGATCTCCCCAAGGAGCTCCCACACAGTATAAGGCAGCGTCTCTGGGAATGCATCAGCTCAGAGTCTCAAACGACCTTGCCAGCTGCCTGAAGGGACAGATCACCTCACACAGAAAAAATGCATCGACCAATTGATCATGTGAAGAAGGTGTTCTACACCATCCTTGCTTTTACTGGCATCCCAGGTATGGCGCAATTTCAATTGAACTTGTCTTAATCTGCTGCTGATCTGCTCTCTGGTTTTACCGTTTGAACAATAACGTCTCCAGCTCACTGACTGGTCACCCTTATCCAGCCACCGGGACAGTGACAGCAATTCACTGAGCAGCATTCTCGGTACAATCCTACACTGACAGAGACTCCCAACCTCACTGCTGCTGCAGCATTTTCTGTTCTCAGTGTTGTGTCATCTGTTCCAGTTTGATATGGCTTCAGGGTATGAGGAGAGATCAGGCAGGTTAGTTCTGAAGAAGGGTCACTCGACCCGAACTCTGTGCTCTCTCCCACAGATGCTCGAGACCTGCTGCGCTTCTTCTGATTTCATTCCGTAAATGAAGCCAGGTTGATGGAGAATTTTGAAGGTTAAGGAATGATCTGAGTGAAGTCCAACAAAATATTAAAAGGAAAACATGAACTATTTCTACTGTTTGCAGATTTAGAACAAAGGATCATAGTCTGTGAATGGGGCTGAGAGCGTTCAGGAGAGATGTCAGAAAGCTCTTCTGCGCACAGAGGGTGGGAAAGGTTTGGAACTCTCTTACACACACACAGTCATGGATGCTGCATCAGTTGGGAATTTTCAATCTCAGATTGTTCTTTTTTTTGGCAAAGCAAAGGAATTGAAGAATTTGCGCCTTGTTCTGATTTGTAAAGCTTCATCTACCATCGCTTCCAGAAATTCTCTCCTCACACTCTTCGGTCAGGAGATTGAAATTTTGACAGATTGCCCTCCTGGTCCCTCCACATTGAGATGTTGGTGGGTAGATTTACAGTGTAAATATTACAGTAAACCTAAAACTCCCACATTGTCATTAAGGGAGTCCTGCAAGCTCTGCTGTACTGACTTTGTTTAGGGTATCTGGTGCAGTTGTGTTTGAAATCTCACACAGGTTCTGGTGACCTGTTTTATAATCCTGCCATGGCTCCGATCAGGATTAAGTCCAATGACAGGATCAGGGGATAACTGTTTCTCTGGAGAAGGGAAGAGTTTGGATTATTGACAGTCCAATCACTAGTCCTATAACTGACTTGGGATTGAGGATTCTGATGGGGTTCTGTACCTTACCATGCAACCAAAGAAAATCATAGACTTCCTTCTGCTCTCCTATGAGGAGTAATGAGCTCAATATCTGTCTAAACTCTAGAACCTGAGACTGACTGGGCTAAAGGAAAACCTCGAGTGAGTGTTAAAGTCTGATACTCAAACTCACTCACACCCAACCACTCCCAGTCACACAGTACATGGGAATTTGTTGGTAAAACCTTGTTGTTGCTCTCTTGAATGGGTAGGGGATATTTCTGATCAATAATTTGTTGTTTCTTTTCCCATTTGTCGCCCACAGTAAATTTGCTAGCAGTTACAGTCCTTTCCAGGCAAAACTGTGGTGTTTCCCCTTGCACTACCCGTTACCTGGTGTTTATGGCAGCTGCCGATCTGATGGTCATTATTACTGAGGTTATACTGTGGAGATTACCTTTCTATTATGACCCGCAGTCTTTCCTGAACATCACTCCTGTGTGCAGTGTTATTGGGGCACTGTCTCGTGCAGCCACGGACTGCTCTGTCTGGTTCACCGTCACTTTCTCCATTGATCGATTTGTGACCATTTGTTGTCAGAAGCTGAGGACAAAATATTGCACTGAGAAAGCTGCGACTGTGGTTCTGGCAACATCCTGCACCCTGTTCTGTCTGAAAAACATCCCCTTCTATTTTGAATATGAGCCTGTGAGTATAATCAACAATGTGCCATTTGACTGTATAACGAAGTTAAGCTACTATACTGAGACTTGGTGGGTGGTATTAGATTGGCTCGATACAGTTTTAACCCCTTTACTGCCATTCGCTTTAATTCTGTTGCTCAATGCTCTGACAGTCAGACACATTTTAGTGACCAGTCGAGTCCGGAAGAGGCTGAAGGGTGAGAGCAAAGGAGAGAATCACAGAGACCCAGAGATGGAGAGCAGAAGGAAGGCTGTGATTTTGCTCTTCACCATCTCTGGGAGCTTCATCCTCCTGTGGTTAACTGTTGTTGTAGATTTCTTATATTATATTATTCAAGGAATCAATCCTGACTACTCGCCTTTTCTAGATCACCTCAATGCAGTTGGTTCCATGCTGCGGAACCTAAGCTGTTGCACAAACACATTTATTTATGCAGCAACATTGTCTCAGTTCAGAGCGAAGATCAGTAACGCAGTAAAATACCTGGTTACACGGATTCCTTGTGTTGTGAATAAATAAAACTCCTCAGTGAATCCCACAGGAGGGTCCTACTGTTTCCAAACCATGGAGTGATTTTGTTTTATTCACTTGTGGGATGTGGGTATCACTGACTGAGTCTGTAGTTATTCCCCATCCCTAATTGCCCCTGAGAAGGTAATGCTGAGCTGCCTTTAACACTGATGAAATAACAATATATTTCTAAATCAGGATAGTGAGTGACTCAGAGGGGAATGTGAAGGGGGTGATGTTCCCATCTATCGGCTGCCCTTGTCCTTCAAGGTGGAAGTGCCCGTGGGTTTGGAAGGTGCTGTGTGAGGATCTTTGGTGAATTTCTGCAGTGCACCATGTAGTTGGTAAACACTGCTACTACTGAGTGTCAGTGATGGAGGGAGGGGATGTCTGGGGATGTGATGCCAACCAAGTGGCTGCTTCATCCTGGATGTTGTTTTTTTCTGGTGGCAGAAACCAGAACAAAGCAGCTGCTTAGTTGGCACCACATCCACAAACACCCACTCCCTCCACCACTGTTTCTCAGCAGCAGCAGTGTGGACCACCTACAAGGTGCACTGCAGAAATTCACCAAAGATCCTCAGACAGCATCTTCCGAACCCATGAACTCTACCATCCAGAAGGACAAGAGCAGCAGATAGATGAGAACGGATACCCCTGCACATTCACCTCAAAGTCTCTCACCATCCTGACTTGGAAATATATCACCGTCCCTTCACTGGGTCAGAATCCTGGAGCTCCCTCCCTAACAGCATTGTGGGTCTACCTACACCACACGGACTGCAGTGGTTCAACAAGGCAGCTCACCCCACACATTATGGAGGAGCAACTGGGAACAGGCAGCGTTCCCAGCCAGGTCTTGACCAGCGAAGCTCACGTCCCGCGAGTGAATAAGACAAAGTGCATGCTGGTAAATGCAGAAACAGCAGTGAATCTGATCAGCACACCACTGTCTTCACTGGGGATGTTAGGGATGGGCTATAAATGCTATTTTACCCAGAGATCCCCCTCATCTGATGTACAAAGTAATAATGTTTGATATTGACAGTAGAATTTAGGATTAGGGACATCAACAAAAACCTGAAATTAAGCATCAGGTCAATAAGCGTCAAAGAATAGATAATGATAATAAATTGGCAGCTGATGTAAAACTTTGGTCATTATGCAAATCTGATTATGGGAATAAGTCAAGGACTAATTCTGTCCCATAATTGCAAAAGTAGATCGTACATTCCAAGTTGAGGTAATAAATGAGAAATTAAGATTTTTTTATGGGTGATGAATAAGACGGGAGAAAGTGAGGACTGCAGATGCTAGAGATCAGAGCTGAAAATGTCTTGTTGGAAAACTGCAGCAGGTCAGGCAGCATCCAAGGAGCAGGAGAATCGACGTTCCGAGCATGAGCCCTTCCTTAGGAATGAGGAAAGTGAATAAGATGGGACAGCCACAGGGAGAGCTGTGGGAGCAGAGTCCCTGTGTATATTTAAGACTATGGGACAGAGATCCTTTTGGGAGCTAATTACTGCAGATGCTGGGATCTGTACTGAAAACAAAAAATGCTGGAAATCACAGCGGTCAGGCAGCATCCATGGAGAGAGGGCAGGCTAATGCTTTAAGTTTATCTCCATCAGAGATAAATCCTTGATCAGTTGGGGAATCGAAGATTAAAGGGAAAAGGCAGGAACGTAGTCGTGAGGAATGTTGGATCAGCCACGTTCCCATGAATGGTGGAACAGTCTGATGGGGCCAAATAAATAATAGGTCCAAGGGGAGCACTGAGGATCAAAGGGAGCTTGGATCGCTGAAGCTGTTTGCACAGGTAGACAGGATGGTTAAGAAGGCGTACGGGATGCTAGTCTTCATTAACCAGCGATTAGAATGTCGAATATAGAACACAGAATCTAAAGAGACCCCAGAATGTTGCTATCTTATAAATGAGGCCTTCCTGAGGAAATGGAGACCATCACACATTCAGGAGGATGGGAAATGGGCAGCGGGTTATCAAGTTGCATTCCCGGTGGGATGTGGAAAGGAAATGTTGTGGATATAAATTAGCAGGAAGAGGTTATTTGGGAGTAAGGAGAACTCATGTCAAAATCCAAGAACATTTTTATTGGCCTGAACTGTATAAAGATGGAGTCGAATTTTGGAGGACATTTCATATGTGTCAGGAAATTGGAAACTTTCAGGCAGTGATAAAGCCAGCAACTTTAATATCAATTCCCGCATTTGGGGAACATTTTACAAGGGTGTTAATTGATTGGGTAGTGTTGTACCAAAATTAAGAAAATTCAAATTTAGAAGTAAATAAATCAAATTTATAAATCAAAACCCTTTGGGAGGGGCAGCATGATTGTGCCCCTAACCGTGGAACTTGACCAGGCCGTCCCTCCTTGAATGTCAGGGACAGCAGTTTTTATAGTCTGGATGGCGCGTACAACAAAAGACCGCGTAAGATGGTTTCTTGTGTTCTGTACATGCACACACAGAGATCACCATTGTGTTCTGTAAGTATTTCTTGTTTAGTTCGTTCCTGTTTTCAGATCCCCCCTTGTGGTCCGAGACATGCAGGAGCATGATGTACAGACCACCACCATCCAGTAATAATCAGTGGGGTAGGATTATAATCATGAAACTGTTTCCCTTCCTGCTGGATATTATAATCAGCAACATTTTCAGCTCCACTCGCATGACAACACAACAGTACGGGTGGCAATGACCTCAGCCGACACCTCGGAGATGGCCATGCTTACCGCTGCAAAGCCATCGGCAGTCTCATTAGCCAGCCTTTCCAAGGTGGAGGCCATATTGATCAGTTCCCTAGCAGCCTTCACACTCCCATAGGCGGGGAAGGCGAACATACAGAATCGCTCGGTCTCAGTGATGGACCGTTTGGATTGAGGTGGATGCAGTTTGGGATGAACGCGGAGGGAACTGTAATGATGAACAAAAGGTAGCACATAGGCAAGGGAGCAAGATCCTCACCAATATGGAGGGAGCCAAAGGTAGGCCTTGACAGCACGGTCAGAGTAATTCTCATTGTAAGGCCTCAGGTAATCAGTCGGCATTGAAGTCTAAATGATTTTGTACATTTTCCCTGTAGTCATGTTGACAACCTCAAGGCTCAGAATATTCCAGAAAGAAATGATCGGTGGGCGGACGGGGTAAGGAGCAGGGAATGGGAACATTTGCTGGTTCCGGCATTCCACCCTGATGTGGAATTAAAACAAATCTCACCCTTGGGCGTTCCGTTACCCGCGGTGTTTGTGAGGGTCAGAGCCAGAGGGGTGTATGTTAAAGGATGTAGTGAGGCCGGAAACATCCTTTATAGTTTTGTATGTTATAACCCGTAATCTCCCAGGTGACCTCATCATTGGCAGCAGAAATGGTCTGGTCAGGGCCTCACATGAATGACCGGGGAGATTCTCTGTCAGACCTAACCCCCGCCCATCCCCCAAATGGATAAATGTGAGGATCTGTTCTGGTCCAATCACCATTCCACCGTTTTGGATTTATTAACCGGAATGGGACTCAGGGGAATCCCCCCAATAGAGTGTGCAGGGATTCGAGTACACACCCAGCATTTCGAGATGTTATTTTGCTGTGTGTGCTGATAGAACATGGTTAGGTATGTATTAACATGGAACCCCGTGCCTACTCCGGGGAGCAGGAGCGAGGGTGGCACAATTCATTTGGTGCTGCCCCCCAGTGGCTTCCAGGCAAAGGGTGAAGGCAACAATAAACAGGAACATCCCGGAGCTTCCCGAACGGAGTTATACAATGGTCCAACGGCTGTACCGCCTGCACACAACAGCCCACGCTCTCGGACCGTTCACAACAACCGCGCACACACGGACATCGTCAGCAGGTCTCGAGAGGAGTCAGTCTGAAAAGAAAGCAGAGGGTGAGGATGATCAACCAGTGTCTGGATATTTCTTCAGTTGTGACCAGTGTTTCCAGACTCCCCCTTCCCTCACATGTCAATACAGGTGGGTGTGTCACCGCTAATGATAACCTCAGAGGGACCATTCTACTGAGGGGCGAAGCCTGGTTTAATGGGGAGAGTCTTAACCATAACCTTCCTACCCACCGATGGGACCTCCACACAATCCTCTAATTGCCTCTGTTCATCCCTCCCTCACCTTCCTGTTTGTCCCGAACTGTTTTCCACATCTCCTTCAGCTGGGTGCTCAGTTCGAGCACATAGCGATGTATTCTATCGCAGCGAGGGCCAGCATCGGAAACCTACCATAATGATGGAATCGGGCAGTTACATTGCCCAACCTGTCATCGATTCATAAGGGGTTTAAACCATTCGATTGGCTTGTGGTGGACTGGAGTTTGTCAGAGTCCTGCATGGCTTTAGCAAGGGAGGGTTTAAGAGTTCTGTTCATTCACTCCATCATGCCTGAACTTTGTGGATCATCGGGTGAGTGAAATTTCAGTTTAATGCCCAACAGCTGACATGTGGTTTTTAACAACACTTACAGTGAAATGGGTCCCCGGTTGAAGCCCATCTGGGACGGCACCCAACTCCCCCACCTGGGAATCCCCTCCTCAGCTACAACCCTTGCCACAGCGTTAGCTGATCAGTTCTGGGTAGGGTAGTCCCCGACCCACCTGGTAAATTGGTCAATATTCACAAGGTAATCCGTCTTCCCATGGGATTGGGGAAGAGGTCCCATAAAATCCATCTGTAACTGCCCCCAGAGTCCCTTTGGGCGTGGCTGGGGCCCCATTCTAATTTTAATGGGCCAGCCTGGGTTGTACTGGGCACACGTCACACAGCGGTGACAGAATCGAGTGAAATCTCTGCCCATGCCCTTCCACCACCATTGCTTCCCGATGTTGGTTATCATAGCATCACGGCCCCACCTGGGAAATGCCAATGTGTAATTACATCCTGAGAAGGATCCTTTTATCCCCACTTTCAGCTCCCCCCAGCCTCTCTGACTCTCACTGTGTCTGTGTCTGACCCCATTGTGTTCAAAGTGATACACTCTGGTGGCCTCCGTCAGCCACTGCACAAGAGCAGGTATTTTTCTCTCGGGACAATTTGCTCCTGTCCCTGTCCATTCCATTGTCTGTAAACTGCAGGCCCTGTTCCCTGTCCAAATTAATTCCAGCAATAACAACCCCCCCCGGCCCTGACTTTACCCCCTCATATTTTATGCCCCATCTTGCAGTGCCCACTATTTTACGTCTCTCACTTTTGCCCTCCACAATCCCACCGCCAACAATTTTGCCCCCTGCCAATTGTGCCCAGAACTGGGGGAGTCAAAAATGGGGGGTGGGGGGAATATATTTTCTCTCATTTTGTCCCACTCTATTTTTTTTGTTCCTCCCCAGTTTTTTGAAACTGCCCCAATTGAGCAACTTCCTCCCCCACCGACCCCACCCCCGGTTTTCTGCCCTGGCATTTTTGCCCATCCCCAGAGTTATTACCCCCACCCAACTCTTGCACTTTCCCCCAAACATTTTGCCCCCCACCACCTTGTCCTGGTCTAATTGCCCTTTCTCCATACTGCCCCCACTGCCATTCCTACCTGCATCCCCCCACTGGATATAAAAGCCCCCTCTGTGTCTCCATCGTGTACAACAACCGTCTCCCCTCCCCTCCCCCCTTCACTGGGCCCTCGCCCCTGGGCTGGAGGGGGTGGGGCACGGGGAGGATGCACACCGACTGACTGGCCTATAAACTGTGTGCTTTTTCATGCACAGCAAGATCCCATGCTCCCCCTCCACCCTCCTCAGTGAGAAAGGGGCTGTCTCTCCCCCACCCCCAGGAATGGGAGACACAGGGAACAGCAAGATCCCACTGAGATAACAGCATGTGCAGCACCAAGTGCTACTGAGTTCAAATCTACCCTGGGACAGGAACAGCAGGACAGAGGGATGGAGGGACAGATAGGGAGGGGGAGAGAAAGCGAGTGAGATGAGGGACAGAGACTGAGGGAGGGGCACAGAGCGAGCAAAGTATAGAGAAAGATCCGAGGGAGAGACAGAAGGACAGAGCTGGGGGGGGGGGGGGGGGGGGGGGGGGGAGAGAGAGAGAGGCACAGTGTGAAACCAGGGAAAGAGAGAGAGAAACACCCAGGCAGAGAGAACAAAGGACAGAGAAAGATCCCAGGGAATGAAACTCCCAGGGAGAGAAACAGGGGACAGACAGGAGAGCGTGTAAAACCCAGGGAGAGAACAGGACAGAGAGAACAAAACACTTAGGGAGGGGTAGACAGGACAGAGAGAGAGAGAGAGACAGACAGACAGACAGCCAGAGAGAGAGAGAGAGAGAAATGCCTAACACAGGGAGGGAGGGGGAGAGAGAAAGTTAAAAGTCCAGGGAGAGAAATCCAAAGATGAAAGAGAGAGAGAGAGACAGCCAGAGAGAGGGAGAGAATGAGGGAAGAGCAGCCACAGGAGAGAGATAAAACAGACAGCTAGTGAAAGAGAGGGGGGTTGATGGTATGAAGCAGATAGAATGATCCTCATGCAGGAACAACAAGAAGAGAGTTGTAGGAAGGGAATCTACAGGGGAATGTGAACAGGGAGGAGATGGGAAGGATGGGGATTGAAGGAAAGATGTGGGACAGACAGAGACAGAGAGAGTGAGCTGGGGACACAAAGGGAGAGGTGGGAGCTGGACAGCGAGAGGGAGGCAGTGACATCTGTGGGATCAGACTGTGCAGCAGCTCCCTCTCCATCTTTCTGCCCCTTTGACAACCCCTCAGCTCAGAACCTGCCCCTTGTGATAAATATCCTACAGAGACGACCTGAACCCCACAATTCTAATGCCTGTGTGTGTGTGTAAATGAACAAGGAGACAGGCCAGTTTCTGATTGGTCTCTCTCTCTCTCTGAATGTTTCTGGCTCTTGTCTGACGATTCCAGACGACAGAAATGATTTGATTCTCTCAGTCTCTGTACCGTCCTGAGGTTCAGCTCCTGGATCCAATCTCCTCCTCTGGGAACTGACAGAGACAAATAAAAATTGATTTGAAATAAAATCCAACAGTGGTACTAAAAGCACAGCAAGATCCCACTGCTCTTTGGCCTTCCACAATCTCTCACTTTACTGTGATACTGGTTCAGTTTAATTATTGCATCATTAATGCATTGCATCACATCACAGCAACATCGAAACACAAAGAAATCACAATAGACCAGTTAACCAGAGGCTAGAAATACACACAGCAAGATCCCACTGCAGCAGTGTGACATCAGACAGATCGTGTGCGTCACTGACGTTGGTTAAGGGTTCAATTTTGTCTCCAGGACATCAGAGGGACCAATTCAACTGTTCAACAAATTCCAAACACTTGCCCCTCTGTTCGCCCCTCTCTGTAACCCCCTCACTCTCTCTCCATCTCTGATACCTCTATCTGTTACTCCCCACCCGTGTTCCTTCTTTTACTCTCTCTGTTCCTCCTAGCTTACTCTCCATCTCTGAGATCTCTCTGTCCCCTCTCGCTCTCTATCTGTCCCCTCTCTCTCCATCTCTGAGATCTCTCTTTGTGTATTTCTTTCTAATTTAATCCTGTTCACTGTAATCTTTATTCCCCTCCACTTAAAATAACGACAGCTCATTTATCATCCTATCCTCTATATGACCTACATTCCTCTGACATTTTGCCAAGACTTTACAAAGGGTCAGATATTTTGGGTATTATTTCCCTCCACGGGAGTCCTGCCTCACAGATCCTGCAGGTTAACCTGTTTGTGTCACAATCCCAAAACCCTGGTTACTTTAAATCCAGGCTTCAAACCCATTTTTAAAACGACAGGGCCACAATCTGACAGGACCCAATTAACCAGAGGGCCCTACAAACCAGGTCTCCACACTCCCCCCACCCCCGCAGTGGAGAATAAACCTCGGGGTTATAAACAGACCACCTCTCACCTGGGCCCCACAGGCTGCAGCCTGGCAACCAGGCCTCAGGCCTCTGGCCCGTGCTCCCCTCTGGAGGTTGCTCTTGTCCAAGGCTTTCCTGGTCCCAGGCATTCTGGATCTTCACTTTCCAGCTTTCCCAACAAAGGTTCTTTGGGATAAAAGGGAGAAAAGATAATTTGGGGAGGTCGGGGTGGTGAGCGAGAGCACTTTGATGCAGAATTACACAGCAAGATCCCAGTTTTAAAAGCGGCCCCTGCAGCCCCCCCATAACTCATCCCCAGTACATTGCAGACTATCACAACAACATCAAAATACAAACAAATCAGAAGACAGCAATTAACCAAAACAAACACATTCTCAAAAGCGACAGAGAAAACAGCTCATTTTAAGAATAAATCTAAATAATTCTTGTCCACATTTATCTTCACTGAGCCTACCGCTTCTCGGCCTTTTGGCTAAGATCATGTGTAGTTCTGTTCTTGTCAGTTTTGGCTCGGAATATGTGTAGTTCCTGAGGACACCGAGACAAACATCAACTGCCACTGGAGGATCATCAACTCAGTGAAGGACGCTCTCTGGGTGGTCCGAAACCTGTTGATCTTCCAGCTGAAGGAGTTGACCCCGACTGAGTGTTGCAGACTGGCACATTCCAAGGTCCAGGACTACGTGTTGAGGGACGCGCTGAAGCTTGGGGCAGCTTCCGCCAAGGCGCGGTGGGGAAAGACCACTGTTTAATATCTGCCTGTCTAAAGAAGAACAGGGGGCCCATGCAGTCATTTGGGCTCTGCTGACGCCTCAGCTCAATATATGGGCATAGGAGCGAGAAATGCACAGACCTGTATATAATAATGATAATTCTGAGCTGTGTATATAAATGTGGAAATATGCATGGCATTACCTAATGTACAGTCCATCAAATTATTTTATGCATATTTTACGAATAAAGTATATTTTTGAAATTAAAAAAAAGTGGACGGGGGAGAGGGAGGAACTCAAAAATTGGAGACCGATCACACTGTTGAATGGGGATTACAAAATCCTGTCAAAGGTAATCGCCAACCGGGTCAGGTCTGCTCTGGGGTCGGGTGATTCACCCTGACCAAACCTGTGCTGTGCCGGGCAGGAAGATCGCTGAGAGTCTCGCACTCCTCATGGATACGATCGCCTACGTGCAGGACAGAGGGTTGCACGCCTGCCTGATCAGCCTGGACCATGAGAAAGCCTTTGTCAGGATATCACACAGGTATATGAGAGATGTTCTCTCCAAATTGGGCTTTGGGGAGGGAATCTGCAATTGGATCAGACTGCTCTACACCAACATTGTCAGTGCAGTCTCAATCAATGGGTGGGAATCAGATAGCTTCCCAGTCAGATCTGGAATCAGGCAGGGCTGCCCTCTCTCTCCTGCCTTGTTTGTGTGCTGCATAGAGCCATTTGCCGAGTCCATCAGGAAGGATGCGAGCCTGAGAGGGGTGACTATTCTGGGCAGTGGGGGCCAGCAGGTTAAGGCCTCCCTGTACATGGATGATGTCGCCGTTTTCTGCTCGGATCCACTGTCCGTGCGCAGACTCATGTGCATTTGTGACCAGTTCAAACAGGCCTTGGGGGCCAAGATAAAACGAGGGAAGAGGTAGGAATTGCTCTTTGGGAACTGGGCCGACCAAGCCTCGATCCCCTTCACCGTCAGGACCGACCACCTGAAGGTGCTGGGTATTTGGTTCGGGGGTGCTGGGGCGTGCGCCAAGTCTTGGGAGGAGCGTATCAGTAAAGTGAGGCAGAAACTGTGCAGATGGATGCTACGGTCGCTCTCCATCACGGGAAAAAACCTGGTCATCAGGTGTGAGGCACTGTCATTGCTATTATACGTAGCACAAGTCTGGCCTATTCTCAGAACCTGTGCCGGTGCAGTCACCCGGGCCATCTTCCGGTTTATATGGAGTTCAAAGATGGACTGGGTCCGAAGGGACTCGCTATACAAAGATCTGGATAATGGGGGAAAAATACACCCAATGCCACCCTCACCCTGATGGCCATCTTTGTGCGTGGATCCCCGGTACGCAAACACCAAGTGTCACTACGTACTGAGGTTCTACCTGTCCCTGGTGTTGCGAAGGATGGGCCTGGCCTCGCTGCCGCGGAATGCTCCGAGTAGTTGGACCGTTCCGTATCACCTGTCCTTCGTGGAGAAGTTTATGAAGGAAAACACCTTTGACCACAAATCCATCAGAAAGCCGTCAGCACGTAGTGTCCTCGGGAAAAGGAGAGGGTGGATCCTATCGAGCGGTTCCCTGAGCAGACTGTCAAAGCCATTTGGCAGAATGCCTCATCGCCAGAACTTTCCAACAAGCACCAAGACATGGCTTGGCTGGTGGTGAGAAGGGCTCTGCCTGTGAGATCCTTTATGCACGCCCGGACTCTCAGCCACACCGCACGCTGCCCTCGAAGCGTCTGCGGGGGGGATGAGACTGTCACACACCTCCTTCTGGAATGTGCCTACGCAGAGGAAGTCTGGAGAGGAATGCAGTGGTGTTTGTCGAGGTTCGTCCCGAGCAGCGCCGTGACGCGGGACTCCGTGTTCGACGGCCTGTTCTCAGGGACGCACACCGAGACGAACATCAACTGTGCCTGAAGGATCATCAACTCGGTGAAGGACGCTCTCTGGGTGGTCCGAAACCTGTTGATCTTCCAGCTGAAGGAGTTGACCCCGACTGAGTGTTGCGGACTGGCACATTCCAAGGTCCAGGACTACATGTTGAGGGACGCACTGAAGCTTGGGGCAGCTGCCGCCAAGGCGCGGTGGGGAAAGACCACCGTGTAACGTCTGCCTGTCTAATGAAGAACAAAAGGCAGTTGGGCTCTGCTGACGCCTCAGCTAAAAAAATGTAATTGTACAGACCTGTAAATAGGAACGATTACTCTGTTTCGGTATGCAAAGAAATGGAATGTTTATATATGTATGGCATGTCCACTTGTATAGATCATCAAAGTATTTTATGAATAAAGTATATCTTTGAAATTAAAAAAAATGCTCTGGCTTTTTTAGCACCTGGTGGGGTGAAGGTGTCTCTGGGTGCAGCAGCATTTATTCCCTGTCCCTAGTAATTCTCCAGAATGTGGGGGATGGGCTGCTTTCTTCATCCCTGCAGTCCATGTGCTGTAGGTGGACACATACTGCCTACAGCAAGTCCGAAGCTTGGAATACTGCACCCAGAAATGGACACAGAGATGTCAAGGAAGGGAAGGGAGGAGTCAGAGATGGATGAAGTGAAGGTAAAAGTCTGGTGGAAATTGGAAGCGAAATCAATAAATGTTTCCAGTCCTAAGCTGTCATGGACCAGGCCAGAGCCCCTCAAAATATCTGAAAATATAGCCTAGGCCCTAACTTTTTCCTATTTTAAAGGAAGACGTGAAGTGTGTGTTATCGATGTGATGCAGCTGTTCAAACCACTCGGCTTTAAACAGAATTTATTTAAACACTCCAGTTGAAACATGAGCAAAAGAAAATGGACTTCAGAACTTATATCCAACCAGATACAGTAATTATTATTAATTAACTGTTCCGAGACTGTCGCATTCCATAAAATACCCCTTGGCAAAAAGCTCAATTCAAACACAGATTCTTCCAGGCTGGAGGGAACCACACCCAGAGAGAGATTTCAGATAAAGACAGAGGAATCCTTTCCTGAAGCTTGTAACTCCCCTGGACTCTCACATCTTGTGATTGCTCCAGCTAAAACAAACTAGAAATAACCTGAACTGGGAGAACTTGCCACTCCCCTTCCATTATTAAACTACACGCTTCAGCCCCTCCGCCTTTATGAGCTCTCCTCAATAAAACCAAGGAACACTAAACTTCTGTTGTCCCACAGACGGGGGAGGGAAGCAGTGCCGATGATACCGTCGATATAACGGAGACAGAATAATGGGTAGGGTCAGGAACAGGAGCGGAACAAGCAATGTTCCACATAACCCACAAAGCGGCAGAAGAAACTGGGGCTAATGCGGGTTCCCCTGGCAACCCGTCTGACCTGAAGAAAGTGAGAGGAGTCAAAGGAAAAGTTGCTCAGGGTGAGGATGAGCCCATCACAGGGCTAAAACAGAGAGCTTTACAGGGTAGAGGCCGTTCAGCCTCAGGGAGTGGAAGGTCAGGACGGATGGTGAATACATGACAGGGAGGTGGGGCTGGGCTAGGGAATGGAGTCAGAGGGAACGGGAGGGGAGGAAGGTTCCAGAAGGCTGTGGGGATCTCGAAGTTGTTGCAGCTTGTGCACCTTGATGCCTCAGAGGAAAAGGAAAGGAAGAAGTTTCTCGGGTGGTGACAGGTGACACTGCAATGTAAGTCTCTCTCTTCCTCTTTCCCATTGCCATGAGCTCTGTGCTCCAATCTTTTTCCTTATCTTCACCTTCCTGTTGATCGGCTTCTTTGGCTTCACCTTCTTCCCAGTGCCGGAGACTCAGAGAAAGATCTTTGACCAGATTGTGGCCATTTTCTGCAGAAACCCTTCTCTCCTGGACCAGGAATTCCAGCAGAACAGCACCGCACTCGCACACCTTGATGATGGCTCCAGAGTGTGAGAGGGGGAGTGTGAGAGAGGGAGTGTGAGAGAGGGAGTGTGTGTGTGCTTGTGTGAGAGAGGGAGTGTGAGAGAGGGAGTGTGTGTGTGTGTGACAGAGACAGGGAGAGGGGAGGAGTGAATGTGAACATGAGGGAGCCAACAATGGAATAAGAGGTGAGAGGACAGTTTAAACTCAGCCTCATGGTTCACTTTAAATTGACTCTTTAGCAGCTGTTATGGCTCTCCAGCGTTAAATTAAAAAAGTGTTGCGTGTCGTTTTTAAAAATATATGACATTATTTGAAGGGACATAGGAGGGAAAAGATGGAGAAGGAGAGAGTGAGAGAGTGAGTGAAAGGGATTCCAGGAATCTGGCTCCATCTGCCCAGTCGAAATCAAACCAGGAAAGGGATAGTCACAATAAACAGACAGATGGCCATTCTGCTGTGACTGTGGGGTTAGGGGTTGGAGGGGGTCACAGAGATAGGGAGGGGTGTAGGGGCTGAGGGGCTGATAGAGATAGGGAGGGGTGTAGGGGCTGACAGAGATAGGGAGGGGTGTAGGGGATAGAGGAGTTTATATAGATAGAGAGGGGTGTAGGGGTTGAGGGGCTGACAGAGATAGGGAGGGGTGTAGGGGCTGAGGGGCTGAGAGAGATAGGGAGGGGTGTAGGGGATGGAGGAGGATACAGAGATAAGGAGGGGTGTAGCGGATGGAGGAGGTTACAGAGCTGTGGAAGTTTACAAGGGATGACAGGAAGTTTCACAGTTAGGAGCGTAAGAGAGAGCTGGTGGAATTTACCGGGATGGAGAGGGGTGGGATCGCTGGTGGGTGTTACTTGGATGGGGAGGGTGGGTGTTACGGGATTGGGGAGGGGTGGGAGAGCTGATGGAAGTTACTGGGATAGGGAGGGGTGGGAGAGCTGGTGGAAGTTACTGCAATGGGTAGAGATGGGAGGGCTGTTTGAAGTTAGGAGGGGTAGGAGAGCTGATGGAAGTTACTGGGATGGGGAAGAGTGGGAGATTTGGTGGAAGTTCCTGGGATGGGGAGGAGTGGGAGGGCTCGTGGAAGTTACTGGGATGGGGAGGGGTAGGAGAGCTGGTGTGTATTACTTGGATAGGGAGGGGTGAGAGTGTTGGTGGAAGTTACTGGGATGGGGAGGGGTGGGAGAGCTTTTGGAAGTTCCTGGGATGGGGAGGGGTGGGAGACCTGATGGAAGTTACTGCGATGCGGAGGGTTGGGAGAGCTGGTGAGTGTTGCTGCGATGGTGAGGGGTGAGAGAACTGGTGGGAGTTACTGGGATGGGGAGGGGTGGGAGTGCTGGTGGGTGTTACTGGGGTTGGATGAAAAGACACAGAAACCTCTTCCAGAAGTAGACAAGTATTTCTCCAGATGAAGAAAGTGAAACCCATTCTCTCAGTAAATAACACATTGTTGTGCGAGCGAGCTTGCTGTGCTCCAAGTGTCTGCTTGTTTCGCCCTTAAAAGAGTGTTCAGCTGCTGTCATTGAGTGAAAGCACTGGTGAACAGGAGAGAATGCTGCAAAGGCAGCAGGGGTTCTGCCCGAAATGTTGATTCTCCTGCTCTTCGGATGCTGCCTGATCTGTTGTGGTTTTCCAGCACCACACTCTCAACTCGGATCTTCAGCATCAGCAGTCCTCACTTTCTCCTAGAACGCTGCCAATACAGAGCAGCCCCTGGAAACAATTAACATCGACCCCTTTTGGAAGGTTTCTCTTAAAGTACAGTTACACTCAGCCAGGTCTCTCCATTCCCCTCCCCCACCAACATAAAGGACGAAGCTTCTGGTGAGAGGCTGATCTTTCTGGCTATGAGCCACTTTGCCAGCGAGGGGATTCAGGGCAGTGGTCATACATTGGAATGTTCAGGTTCAAGACCCACCTGCAATGGAGCAGAACATGTCCAAAAAGCAGGTTTATTTTTTTAAAGACAATAATTAAAATGGAGTTTGATCATTGAGTGTGGCTGGTTTGGTTTGCAGCTAAAACACATGAAGGAACACCAAGAGCACAGCTGTAAATTTAAGTTCATTAACTTAGTCATGTGGAAACATTGGTGCTTTTGCTAACTTCAAGTCGTGTCCGTTGAGACTTTCTGCGAATCTATTTCTATCGTTACAGTAAGACACAAGCAGCTTAATTGCCTGTTGAGGGAGTTCCTGCTGTAATTTCTGTCCGACCGTGAACCCAAAGTTGTCTTGGTGGGTGCACTGAGCTCGGCAGGGCCAGCCACTGGGACGTTTTGTGAGCATGTACAAATATTTTTTGACTACATCTATGTTTCTTATTACCCACTCCTCGCAGCTGTTGGGGTTCCTGGTAAGTGTGGGTTGGAAATAGTTTGAGACAGAGTTATTGTTTTGAGTCCAGGATGACTCTTCTTCCAAGTCCCTCTGAATTTCTCCGGGATTTCTGTTTCTCACTTCAGCTTTCCAGCAGGGCAGAGTTTCTGCATTTATTTTACACCTCGCTCGACATTATTCGATGATGTTTACATTTGTTGGTGAAAAATGTCATGGTTTGTTGAAGGTTTTCATCTTGCGCTCATCAGGACCATTTGCAAGAATCCCAATTTAGGGCAAATCCACCATGTAGACTTCACAAGGACATGCAGTATAACTGTTGGTGTTCCCCTTGAATTGGTATTCTTGCCAATGGACTTGGCTCATGCCCAAAACGTCGATTCTCCTGCTCTTTGGATGCTGCCTGACCTGCTGCGATTTTCCAGCAACACATTTGTCAGCAATGGACTTGATGACAAGATAAAAAACTTGGATACTTGCAACAATACAAAGTTACACCTTATGGCAATACAGCAGCTGCTTGGTCATGTTTCAGTGACAATATGGGCAGCATGGTGGCTCAGTGGTTAGCACTGCTGTCACACAGCACCAGGGACCTGGGTGCGATTCCATCCTCAGGTGACCATCTGTGTGGAGCCTGCATGTTCTCTCCATGCCTGCATCGATTTCCTCCAATGCTCCAAAGCTGTGCAGGCTAGGTGGATTAGCCACAGTAAATTGCCCCATCGCGTGCAGGCTAGGTGGATTGACCATCGGTAATGCAAGGTTACAGGATTCGGCTGGATCTGTTGCTCTTCAGAGGGTTGATGTGGTCCTGTGGGCCAAATGGTCTGTTTCCACTGTGTCGGTATTCTAGGAATCACTTTTTAATTATTGAATTTGTCTACTCCTGTCTGTGAAACGCAACATGAGAGATTATTAGATAACTCTCAATTCTGCCAAGCTGAATGCAGCTTGAAGCAATGGGAGGATCTGTCCGATTTAGTGTCATG
Organism: Hemiscyllium ocellatum; assembly: GCF_020745735.1. Taxonomy (NCBI): domain Eukaryota; kingdom Metazoa; phylum Chordata; class Chondrichthyes; order Orectolobiformes; family Hemiscylliidae; genus Hemiscyllium; species Hemiscyllium ocellatum. The sequence goes on from NC_083444.1 coordinate 16,963,573, forward strand.
ACATTTCTCCTCATTTAAGCGAGGACCCTTCAACTTGCTGCTGGGATCTTCCAGTGCTCATTCTACAACCCTGCGTAAAAATGTCTGCTGATGGGAATGAGTGAGCAACAAGAAACCCATTTTCTCACCCAGTTTCCACAACACTAGATTTATGACTTCTTGCGATCATCCATAAGTTTTGAAAATAGTCATGTGTAACCCCTCCAGGAAAGTTCCTCTTTGGATAGAGTTGGCTTTGTCTGATTTGCTGGCTTGTGGTGAATCATACAAACTCAGGGATGGAAGCGAAACAGAATCCACTAAAAGTGAAAGATGCTATAGATGATGCTGCAATTGCCATTTTGATAACAGTCTTTCCTTTGCTTCTTACAGTGAACTTGGTGACGATCTGGATTCTATCTCAGGGAAGGTGCGGTCTCTCCAAATGCATCACTCTGTACTTAGTGGCCATGGCAGTGGCAGATCTGTTGGTGGCGATTACTGAAGTGATACTGAATCACTCTATTTCCTTTTATTTCCCAAACAATATCCTGAAAATGACACCAGGGTGCAGCACTCTCATTGTCCTGATCTGTGCAGTGAGGGACACTTCTGTCTGGTTAACAGTGGCTTTCACTCTCGATCGATTCATAGCAATTTGTTGTCAGAAACTGAAAGTAAGATATTGTGTCCCGAGGACGGCTGCTGTGGTAATTGCAGTGGTGACTCCTCTGTTTTTTCTGAAGAACATCCCCTGGTTTTTCAGCTTTGAATCTGTCTACATCATTGACAATGTACCATGGAAGTGCCAGTTCAAACCCATATTCTACACATCATCTTGGTGGATTACATATGATTGGCTCCATCGGATCCTAAACCCATTCCTACCTTTTGTCTTTATTCTGCTTTTCAACGCTCTGACAGTCAGACACATTTTACAGGCCAACAAAGTACGGAAAGGATTGTTGTCCAAGCAAGGAGGAGATCAAGTGGATCTAGAAACAGAGAACCGAAGAAGTCCATGATCTTACTCTGCTATATCAGGCAGCTTCATCGCCCTGTGGATGCCCTACGTCATTAATTTCCTTCATTACCGCATCGCAAAGACGTATTATTACACTGATGCAAATGCCCCTGGCTACATTCTACAGCAGATGGGTTACCTGTTCCAATTGTCCAGCTGCTGTGTAAACACTTGCATTTATGTTGTAACTCAGGCCAAATTCAGAGAGGAACTGAAGAGAATGTTCAGAACTCTGTGTCGGCTCTGTGTTAAGTAACCTGAATAAATTACGAGAGTCATTTGAGAGCTAATTTGTTTGGTGAGATGTGGCACATTCTCTCTGTGACAGAGTCTGCAAACAAATACATTTTGCAATTACAGGGTCTGTTTATCAGACACTGATGTTGACATTGTCACTGAAAAATCAATTGTCATAGCAGCATGGAAGCAGAGAGCACAGAGAAAGACCCTTCAGTCGATCAAGTCTGCACTGGTCAAGAAACAAGCACCTGAGTATTCTAATCCATTCTGTGATTCCTTTTCTAACCTTGGTTGCCATCTGCACTAACATCAAATGCATCTTATTCAAAGCCCAAGCAAAATCCTTTCATGACACGGAAGAACTTGCTCTGGTCACAGAATTTAGAATAGTTTTAGTGCAGTGCAGGGAATCCACACCAATGACATAGCACTGAAGACGGTGCAGAGGAGATTTACCAGGATGTTACCTGGGCTGGAGAGTTCCTCTAATGAAGAGAGATTGGACGCACCGGGGTTGTTTTCCTTAGAGCACTGGTGATTGAGAGGGGTATGATTGAGATTTATCAAATTACAAGGGGCATGCATAGTGTAGTCAAGAAGGAACCTTTTCCCTGGGTGGAGAGATCAATGATCGGGAGGGGGGGGGGAGCAATGGGGTGCAGATTTAAGGTGAGGTGCAGGAGAATTAGAGAGGATGTGAGGAAAGAGTTTCAGCCAAGATAGGGAGGAAAATCTGGAGCTCACTGTCCACAAGAGGGTAGAGGCAGGAGGCCTGATTACGTTGGAAACATATTTAGACGTAAAGTTGCAATGTCAATGCATTCAGTCCATGGGCCAAGTGTTGAAAGTTGGGATTAGAACTGTTAGCTGATCGATTATGACCAATGCAGATTCGATGGGCTGAAGGGCCTCTTTCTGTGCTGCAGACACAGCAGAAAGTCCATTGCTTCTTGATCCCCTCTCTACAAGAGCAACGAGAGCAGGGGTCAGTTTGTTATTTGTTATTTACAGCAATGATCTGGATGTGAATGTACAAGGCATGATTATAAATTTGTGGATGATACAAAATTATGAGGAATTTTTGATAGCGAAATTACAGATGGATCTTGATCAGGTAGGGAAGTGGGCTAAGGATTGGGAAATGCAATTCAGTACAGATAAATGGGAGGCGTCACACTTTGGAAAGTCAAACCAGGGTGGGATTTATACGGTAAATGGTAAGGTCCTGAGGAGTGTTGTGGAACAGAGGGACTTAGGAGTAGAAGTACATAGTTTGTTGAACACTGTGTGGTGAAGAGGGCATTTAGTATGCTAGCCTTCATTGGTCGAGGCACTGAGTCTCAGAGTTGGGATGTTATGCTCCCGTTTATAGTTCATTGGTGAGGCCACACTGGGAGTATAGTGCACAGTTTGGGTCACCATGTTATAGGAAAGACCTAATTAAACTGAAAAAAAAGTGCAAAGAAGATTTCCGAGGATGTTGCCAGGACTAGTAGACCTGACTTCTCGGGAAAGATCAGCCATGATAGGACTTTAGTCTTTGGAATGTAGGGGTGACCTTATTGAGGTGTATAAAAATCACTGAAGGGTTTAGATAGAATGAATGCAGAAAAGTCTTTTTCCAATTTGTAGAATTGAAGACTAAAGGTCATAGGTTTAAGGTGAGAGGGGAAAGATTCAGGAAGGAGCTGAGGGGCAACTTCTTCACACAGAGAGTGGTATGGGTATGGAATGGGCTGCCAGAGAAAGTGGTTGAGGCAGGTACAATAGCAACATTTGAAACACTTGGAGAGGTGCAAAAGCGAATTACTGCGGATGCTGGAATCTGAAACCTAAAGAGAAAATTCTGGAAAATCTCAGCAGGTCTGACAGCATCTGTAAGGAGAGAAAAGAACTGACGTTTCAAGTCTAACTGACCCTTTGTCAAAGCTGGCAAAGGGTCAGTTAGACTCGAAATGTCAGCCCTTTTCTCTCCTTATAGATGCTGCCAGACCTGCTGAGATTTTCCAGCATTTTCTCCTTTGGTACTTGGATAGGTACATTGGATGGGAAGGGTTAGGAGGGATATGGATCAAATGCAATTGGAACTAGCTGTGTGGGCACTATGGTCAGCACAGACCAGTTTGGGCTAAAGGGCCTGTTTCCATGCTGCATTACCTTACGACTCTCCCCCACCTTTTCTCAATAGCCCTGCATTATTTTAAAACAAGCTTGTGTTAAGCATCCATTACATTTCTGAAGTCTATAAATCAGCCCATCCCATGGTCTAGGCAGCAGCATCTACACTTTATCCAGTTGCTGGGTAGAAATGATTTTCCCTCGTGTGGAACTGTGTTTCCTTCCCTTCTCCTGAAATCAGGCAGGTCTAGTTTTCCATTTCTCCCCTACAGGGAACAATGTTTCCCCCAACTATTCTCCCCTGAACCTGCTTGAATTCGGAATACCTTGATCAAATCTCCTTCCAGACTTCTCCGCTCCCAGGAAAATAGCTCCGTCTTCTCCAATCTATCCAGGAACCAATTCTCATGAAAACCTCATTATACACTCTCAAATCACTTCACATTGTTCCCGAGATGTTTCGCCCCGATTGAGACACAATGCTGCAGTTAAGGTGGTTTTTGATACAAGTTACTTGTAAAGTTCTTGCTTTCTGTTCCCTACGCACTTAACGTCAAAGCACAAGATGCTGCAAACTTTATTCACTGCTTTCCCAACATGCCATGCCACCTTCAATGATTTGTACTCAGATCCTCGGAGTTCTCTGACACCTTGGAATTGCAGCCATTTCTTTTATATTGCCTCTCCTCGTACCTGCTGCCAAAATGACACCAAGGAGACACCATTGGACCAGGAGATGAGGCACGACTGAATCCGACCACTGCATTGAGAGAAACCACACTTGGATTCAGGATATTCATGAAGTGATTAGCAACGTGCAAGGAGACACTCACTCAGCGAGGAACGCCATCAGGCTGTTTACCATCTACTCCGGGAAACAGCAGGTTTCTGAAGAGTTTGAGACAATGACCTTTTGCATTGCTTTAAACTAAACCAGTTCAGAGTTTCAGCTCTTCAGACTGGAAGGTAACAAGCACCAGGCCCAGTGATAGTCATAGAGTAAGTCGGAAAGGTTACTTGTCTCATTGACTGGGCCTCCCTACCCTCACCCAATCACAGCCTTAACCACAGAACAGTAGGAACAGGCAGAGGCCATTCAGCCCCGCCATTCTAGATCGTGACTGATCATCTCTTAAATGTCACTTTCCTGCAGTCTCCCTCAGTCTCATTAGTTTCCAGAACCTGTTGTCTTTCTGTCTTGAAACTGCTCAATGAGATTCCACAGCCCTCTGGGGATAGAGAATTCCAAAGGTGGAACAAATCCGGTGGGTGGGTATGAACAAGGCTGATCGTTTCCCTCTTGTGAGAAGGTTATTGTGGAGCTGGATCTCCGACGTACTCCTGAAACCACATCAGCTTCTCCAAACCGCCTTGGTGCCAGTGGGGGAGAAGCTGCTGAGGCACTGTGTTCAAGTTCCAATTCCATATGAACAGCATTCTTACTGCCATTATCCCAGGAGAGGTGGGCATGGCAAGGTCATTGCACTCACATCCCAGACTCACGCTCTGGATCTGACCAAGCCTGGAACTTTGGTGAGAATCCATGGGAAATGGTGAAGTTCAAATTCAAAGACTATCTGAAAATCTCGAACTCAAAACTAATCCAGTTGCAACCTCTTAACATAAATGTTGCTCAATGCGACAAGAATTTGAAACATTTTCATGAGGACTCAAGAAACAAACTTGGCACAGTGAACACCGATTTATTCAGCTGATTGGTTAGGTCCGGACATCACCGCCAAGCACAGTCAACTGTCCATTTGCAGAACTCGTGTCAGAAACCTACAGCTCCAGCCTAATTGCCTGCTCAGAAGGTCATGGAGAGTTGACCTCGTGAGTCACTGCAGTCTATTTACTGTAGCCCCACGATGGTATAAGGGAGGGGAATCCAGGATTGTGACCCAGCAACACCAATGGAACAGCAATATGCTTCCATGTCAACAGGGGGAGTGGCTTCAAGGGGAAGTTGCAGTTGGTGTTGTTCCCATGTATCTGCTGCCCTTGTCCTTTGAGATGGTTGAGGATGTGGGGTTAGAAGGTGCTGTCTAAGGACCCTCAGTGAGTTTCTGCAGTACAAGCTGTGAATGATGCACTGTGCAGCAGGTCATAGAGTCATAGAGATGTACAGCATAGAAACAAACCCTTCGGTCCAACTTGTCCATGCTGACCAGATATCCCAACCCAAATTAGTGTCATCTGCCAGCACCCAGCCCATAGCCCTCCAAACCCTTCCTATTCATATACCCATCCAAATGCCTTTTAAATGTTGCAATTGTACCAGTCTCCACCATTTCCTCTGGCAGCTCATTCCATACACGTACCACCTTCTGCGTGAAAAAGTTGCCCCTTAGATTCCTTTTATATCTTTACCCTTTCACCCTAAACCTATGCCCTCTAGTTCCGGACTCCCTCACCCAAGGAAAATACTTTGTCTATTTATCCTATCCAGGCCCGTCATAATTTTATAAACCTCTTTAAGTCACTCCTCAGCCTCCGATGCTCCAGGGAAACAGCCCTAGCCTATTTAACTTCTCCTGATAGCTCAAATCCTCCAACCCTGGCAACATCCTTGTAAATCTTTTCTGAATCCTTTCAAGTTTCACAACATCTTTCCGATAGGAAGGAGATCAGAATTGCGTACAATATTCCAACAGTGGCCTAACTAATATCCTATACAGCCTCAACATGATCTCCTAACTCCTATACTCAATACTCTGACCAATAAAGGAAAGCATAACAAATGCCTTCTTCAATATCCTATCTACCTGTGACTCCACGTTCAAGGAGCTATGAACCTGCACTCCAAGGTCTCTTTGTTCAGCAACAGGTCTTGGAGAGCGCGGATGTTTGTGGGTGTGACTGCTTTGTCCTGGATAATGTCGAGCTTCCTGGTGTTGTTTGAGCTGTATTCATCCAGGTAAGTATTCCATCACATTCCTGACTCGTGCCTTGTAGATGATGGACAGGTTTTGAGAGACAGGAAGTGAGTTACTAATCACAGACGGGAACTTGCAGTGGGTGGTCTTCCCATATCATCAGCTGCCCTTGTTTTTCGAGACGGCAGTGTTTGTGGGTTTTGAAGGCACTGACTGAGGAACCTTGGTGAATTCCTGCAGATCGCATGACAGCTTGCTCATACTTAGCGTCGGTGGTGGAGGTAGTGGGTGTTTGTGGATGTGGTGCTGTTTTGTCCTGGATGATGTCAAGCTCCTTGAGTGTTGTTGGAACTGCAGTCATTCAGAAATAAGTTCTTGCCCTGGACTCGGCTTGATCACAGTATTCCCATAGGAATGCAGCTGGGATTGGCCGTCTTCGTTACTCCTGTTTTATTTCATGAAGAAAGTGCAATGTATGTACAAATTCCTTTTGCGTACATAAACCAGAGGACAGTGTATTAACATTTACAGCATCCAGCACAGATAAACTCATCACACTGTGAGTTTGACTGGCAAGTCTAATTTGGTTTCCAAACTAATTCTTAGCACAGTTCAAGTTTTTTTTAATAAATGACTTCCAGTAACTGATGAACAGTCACTGATCGACTCCCCATGCTCAGATGTTTGAAAGCATCTGAAGAAGGGCTTATGCCCAAAACGTCAATTCTTCTGCTCCTGGGATGCTGCCTGACCTGCTGCGCTTTTCCAGCAACACATTTTTCAGCTCTGATCTCCAGCATCTGCAGCCCTCACTTTCTCCTGTTTGAAAGCATGGTCTGGTTGAGCACAATGCTGCCCCCTGTGAATGGTCAATGCAGTGAAATGTTTAAGGTGGTCCTTAACTGGCATCACACCAGCACCGAAACTCAGATACCACATTTGTGTAATAGGCAAGGACATCTTTTTGGTTTGGTGGTTTGGAACCAATATCAATAAATACTGATGCCATTCTCTAAACTCCTTTAGGAAAGGAAATCTCCGGTTCCTTTCTCAGTCTGGTCTACATGTGACTCCAAACCCACAGCAATATTGATGATTCTCATGTGCTCCAGTTCAAGGGCAATTTGAGATGGGTAACAAGTGCTGATCCAGTCAGTGATGTCTACATTCCAAGAATGAGAAAAATGTTTTGAACCTGCATCAAAACGGATTGGTCCGAATCTTCTCAGAAAAGGGTCATGATGGGGACCACATTGGACCACACCTTTACCTGCAGGTGATCCCGGAGACCAAACGTCTGAACGTGTGTTTTGGAGAAATATCTTGGCTGACAGAGCCTTGGAGAGACCAATGAAGAGGAGCACTGTCGTGATACCAGCTGCAATTTTCAGGTAAGTGCTTACCATCCCCACGTGTAGGGGTAGCCCAGATTGAGTACTAGGGGCTGGATGGTTTTAAATAGAATGCAGAATTTGCCATCACCAAATCTTGGTGAAGAGCTCCCTTAATTTGTCATAACACTCTAACTTCAAAGCCAAAAGAACCATTTGACTCTGCTCTGTCCTCTTCCAGCACAATGCACTGAGGGAAGAGTGCTACTACACATAGAATGCTTAGACAGAGCTCAGACACACAAATACCTGCGATTGTAATGGGCATGTAGAAATTAAAGTTCCATGAATTCTTCCATCCACGAGACAAATGTCTCATATTTGTGTTACGGGAGCGAATGCAAGTATCATTTTATGAAAGGTGAAGACAACAACATTTGAACTGAGACAGGAGGAGTCGGTTATTCAACCCTGAGAGGCTGCTCAGTCCTTTAATACCATTCTGGGTGACCTCATCTCTGGCCTGAACTCCATTTTCCTGCCCATGTCCCCACAATCCTTTCATCCATAGCTGAATTGAAAATCTCCTCCTTAACTTTACCTGATGTCACGGCATTCCCCAACCTTGGGGGGAGTGATTTCCACAGATTCCCAACCCTTTGGGAGAAGTCATTCCTCCTTATCTCCGTATTACGTCTGCCACCCTTACAGTAAAGCTGTGACCTCTCATTTTAGATTGCCCCACATCGTCTCTTTACCTCCTTGTCAATCTCCTTTAGCATCTCAATTAGATCTCTGTTCATTCTTATCAACCCCACACAGTATAGGCCAAAACTACTCAATGTCCACCCAAGTCTTTCACCCAGCGAACTTTCTCTGAATTACCTGAAGATGATCAGCAATTATGCCACTCTGCAGGCACGGTGGCAGCATGGAAATGAGCGCCAGCAACTGCTTATAGAATAATCCTCACTGAATATTAGACAGACTTGAATCACAAAGCATTTACTTTTTTTTTAGCTTGGAATTTAAAGCTTTATTCAAATTTCAGGTTACAGCTAAATACAAAGCAAATAATTTCGTGGAATATGCAATATTTTTTCTATGAAACAGATTAATTGCAAACAAACTAGTCAAAGAAAGACTAAGACCAGCTGGTTTCCTTGCTTTCTGCACTAATGCTAGAAGCTGGAATGAGACAACAGCCTTATGTGCTTCAAAAAGACCTTCAGATCAATGACATCACATCGCAGTGTTTTACCCAGGTAGAAAATGGCGTCCTCAGTAGCATTCTCACAAAGCATTTTCATTGCAAGTTAATGTGAATACAGATTTCCAAATGAAGTAACACAGAGGCAAATTTATCTTTTCCTCCTAAAAGTTCTAGACTGGCAATCTAGAAGACCTCTACCAGAATAGTGTTGGCCTGTTTCCTGAGATAAAATATGTTAAGGAACAACAATTAAAATACTGTTACGGACTTAAAAAAACAACATTTTCATCTCGTAGGATTTTTACACACTTGAAGCTACAAATGGCAGACAAAGGATACTTTTAGTTTAACTATAGCCCCAGTTTTCAAAAAAGAGTCATTTTAAGCACTCAGAGATTTTCTAACCTAAAGAAGATTGCATCTGTGCAGTGATTGGTTGGTTGGTTCCACCATCTTGTTTTCCAACAATTTGGTGCCACTCCTTGTTTGGAGTGAACTCCCTCTAGTGGCTGAAACCTGCTACAACCTGCTTTTTCTCCCAATGGCGCAGAGCAACGGACAGCAAGCTCTCTTACAGCAGCTGCAATTATGGCAAGTAAAGTAAAAGTGAGGCAAAAGGAGGAAAAGAAAAAGACAGAGCAGAAACTACTGCAATGGAAGAAACAAATTGGCCCTGCATTCTCCTTCAATACAGCGAAAATCTGCAGACGTTCAACATTAATGGAAGGCAAACACTTGGTTATGGATTGGGTGGAGAATGACAACTTCAGTCAATTTAATCAGCCAAAGCAGCTTTACTTCAGAGATAAGGGACAATGGGATCCCCAGGAGAATGGATGACTTTGCGATATGTAGGGAAGAGGTGTTGGAAATTCTGGAAAGGGTGAATATAGATAAGTCCCCTGGGCCTGATGGCATTTGTCCTAGGATTCTCTGGGAAGCAAAGGAGGAGATTGCAGAGCCATTGGCCTTGATTTTTATGTCCTCGTTGTCTACAGGAGTAGTGCCAGAAGACTGGAGGATAGCAAATGTGGTTCCCTTGTTCAAGAAGGGGAGTAGGGATAACCCTAGTAACTATAGGCCAGTGAGTCTTACCTCTGTTGTGGGCAAAGTCTTAGAGAGAATTGTAAGGGATAGGATTTATGAACATCTGGATAGGAATGATGTGATCAAGGATAGTCAGCATGGTTTTGTGAAGGGCAGGTCGTGCCTCACAAACCTTATTGAATTCTTTGAAAAGGTGACTAAGGAGGTGGACGAGGGTAAAGCGGTAGATGTGGTGTATATGGATTTTAGTAAGGTGTTTGATAAGGTTCCCCATGGTAGGCTACTGCAAAAAATACGGAGGTATGGCATTGAGGGGGAGTTGGAGGTTTGGATTAGGAATTGGCTGGCTGGAAGAAGACAGAGGGTAGTAGTTGATGGTAAAGGTTCATCTTGGAATGCAGTTACTAGTGGTGATCCGCAAGGATCTGTTTTGGGACCATTGCTGTTTGTCATTTTTATAAATGACCTGAAGGAGGGGCTAGAAGGCTGGGTGAGCAAGTTTGTGCATGATATGAAAGTTGGTGGAGTTGTTGACAGTGAGGAAGGATGTGGCAGGTTACAGTAGGATATAGATAAGCTGCAGAGCTGGGCAGAAAGATGGCAAATGGAGTTCAATGTAGCTAAGTGTGAAGTGATTCACTTTGGTAAGAGTAACAAGAAGATGGATTACTGGGCTAATGGTAGGCTACTTGGTAGTGTGGATGAGCAGAGGGATCTTGGTGTCCATGTACACAGATCTCTGCAAGTTGTCACCCAGGTAAATAGTGCTGTGAAGAAGGCATATGGCGTACTGGCTTTTATTGGTAGAGGAATTGAGTTCTGGAGTCCTGAGGTCATGTTGCAGTTGTATAAGACTCTGGTGCGGCCGCATATGGAGTATTGTGTGCAGTTTTGGTCGCCATACTATAGGAAGGATGTGGAGGCACTGGAACGGGTGTAAAGGAGGTTTACGAGGATGTTGCCTGGTATGGTGGGAAGATCGTATGAGGAAAGGCTGAGGCACTTGGGGCTGTTTTCATTGGAGAAAAGAAGGTTTAGGGGTGACTTGATAGAGGTGGACAAGATGATTAGGGGTTTAGATAGGGTTGACCATGAGAACCTTTTTCCACGTATGGAGTCAGATATTACGAGCGGGCACAGCTTTAAATTAAGGGGTGGTAGGTATAGGACTGATGTTAGGGGTAGATTCTTTACTCAGCGAGTCATGAGTTCATGGAATGCCCTGCCAGTAACAGTGGTGGACTCTCCCTCTTTATGGGCATTTAAACGGGCATTGGATAGACATATGGAGGAAAGTGGGCTAGTGTAGGTTAGGTGTGCTTGGATCGGCGCAACATCGAGGGCCGAAGGGCTTGTACTGCGTTGTATTTTTCTATGTTCTATGTTCTATGTTCTAGATCTCTGAAAACCTGATTTGCTATAAACAAATTTGTTTCTGCCTTACTGAGAACAATTAAAAAGATACAGGAGAGGATAAGCTCAAAGTATGAATCAGCTTCCATTTTAATAGACTCCAACTCATGTAATACAGCCAGAAATCTTTAGAATCTATTGATGTCTTTGTTGTCAAATGGCACTGAATAGGGAACAAGTGTAAATTATCTGACAAAGAAATTGTGCAAAGGAATTGGTAACGAACTCTACTCCAAGGAAAGCCTTTGGGGAAGATTTTCTAGACAAAGAGAAAGGCCACACCATTAGCCATGGACCATAAGACCATAAGATATAGGCGTGGAAGTAACACCATTCGGCCCATTGAGTCCAACCCGCCATTCAATCATGGCTGATGGACATTTCAAAGCCACTTACCCACTGTTGGAGAAATTTGCCCAATAGGTTAGAGATCACAAAACACAGCTCGAAATGAAATTGACAAGCAGTTTATTGCAAGTGTTATCACTGGAAGAGAAATGGACTCTTCCAGCGATATCGAGAAGAGCGTGGGTAGGGGTGGTGGGGCAGGACCAGGCATAGCAGGAGCTTGTCTGGTTACGGGGTTCCATGCTGCAGGTGATTGCTGCCCGCAACATGGAATAGTGGGTGTCCGGGATCTCCAGTGTGAGGCCCTCTGGGGAGCAGTGAATGCTGGCATTTAGTTTGCATACGTTCTGTCGGCCCAGGAGGGTGACTGGGCAGGTCGCAGAAATGATGGCCGTGTCAGGGGCAGTAGCTGTGTCCGACACTAACGTTCCCGAGTTGGGAGAGTGGCTCTGTCATGAGCATTCCTGAAACCCCTACTGTCCGGACAGTCTTGGAACGTGGGGAAAGTTCCACAGAGGGAGGTGCAGACGAGTGGGTGATCCCTGGAATCCATCAGAAAGGAAGTGAGCCGCTCCCCCTCCACTTCCACATCCATCACCGGGTTTTCTGATGGGGAGTTGGAGAGGCGTATTGAGTCCACTTGCAGTAACCTCCCTCTCGCGGCAGCCCGAGTTAGTTTCAGGTGCACCGGGGATGGGATCATCCATGATGTAGGCAGCTTGGCGAGGCTGCCAATGTGGGGTGGGGGGCTGTGGCTGCTGTGCCTGTGCAGAGTGAGGGGAGATGGATGAGGCCTGGCCGACCCTACTTGGGTGGTAACCAGCAGCGTTTAGCCAAGGCTCCTGGTTTGCCACAGTTCCAACACGGTCCTTTAAAGAACCCTTTGGTCTCTGTCCCGGCCTGGTTATGTTCCTAGTGTGGTCCGGTTGTGAAATTCAGGGGAATGGCCCCGTCTGCCTTGGTGTGGTGAACAGTCCGTTCCTATCCAGGCTAGTAAGTATAGTTAGGATGTCCCCACAGGATGCTGTTTGCCAAGTTAAGTTCTGCAGTGTGTATACATGGGCATATGGTGGGAGCATGCAATTGGCAAGAGTCTGTACAGCCAGCTTCTCATTCTCTGCTCAGGGAATGCCTGCTGAGGAGTCCCAGACCTTCCAAAAGCAGGCAATGAAGTCTGGCAGAGGCTCATCTGTTTTCTGCAGACACCGGGTCACAGCATCAAAGTCTGCGTGCTGTCTTGCACCAGTTTTGATCACCTCTTTCACATTGCTGTCCAGCCATCTCTCCCGGTCTGCAGTACTGTCCCAGGTTTGGCTGTGGAAGTTAATGGAAGAGAGAATGGTCGCCCAGTGGGTACCATAAGCGAATTATAACAGGGTCTGCCCATCTTTGCGGCAGACAGTTGTAAATGGTAGAAATCTGTAGCAGCCAATTATAAAATGCAAATGGTCTTTTCAACAGGTCTGGGGCATCTTGCAACATGGCCCGGACCTCCTCGTGGATCCACAGCTTATCAAGGGGAGTAGATCCAATCATAATATGGGGAAGTTGGCATTCAGTGGCCTGGTTTTTCCGGGGAGTGGCCCTGCTGCGTGTGAGCCTGGGGTTACTGTCTGGGTTGGGCAACGATAGTGACTCAGGCAGCCCAGCGGCTGCTGTGTCCTGCTGTGAGCTTCTCGTGGGCTGCCTGGTAACAAAAGCAGCCACTTCATTTAGCAGCAGGTCTGGCTCTGGGGCCGGTGGGGGAAGTTTATGGTATTGCGGAACGTAGGATGGCAGGGCTGTGCCCAGGGTGGTAGCAGTCTCCGCAGTCAGGGTTTGATTGCTGTGGTCTTTAACTTTAGGGGGCTAGTGGTGTTTGGCAATGTCCTGAAATTTTGTGAGACAGTGCAACATGTAGATAGTCTCCCATGAGGGATTGCCATGGACCTTGTAATGGCCGTGGTCCAGTAATCAATTTGATCAATTTTGAAGGATCCCCCATATGGCCAGTTCCCATGGGAACAGGTATAAAGGTCCCTTGTGAAGGGGATAACGTAACGGCTGTCCCCGTGTCTTTTAGCATGGTGTCAGCCGGTGACCCAGGGGTAACCAGAGCATTTCCTTCCCTGTTCCTGCAGTCTACGTATTTACCATGTGTCTTCAGGGTGCTCTTGTTAATTTTCGGCCCCGGGCCTTCCTCAGCACGTGTTTGGGGTTGCCCAGCTCCCATAACTGGCATCACCCGGCAGAGGGTCGATGACCGTGCTACCATGGCATCCTGGACGTCTTGGGTCAATTTGTAAGTGCTGCATTTCGAGGAAAACAGAGAGAGAGAGAGAGAGAGAGAGAGCTCACAGAACACAAGCAGTGAGTGATGAACAAGCTAGGTGATAAAAGTTACTCAGGTATGTAATCACTGATCGCAAAGTAAGTAAACACTTAAGTTCTGAACAAACACAGCCAAGTGGGAGAAGGGAAATTAACAAGGCAAGCACGCAGTATACCGAACAAGCAGACACACCCAAAACCAACACTGAGAAACCACAGGACAGGATAACACAGATGGGCCAAAGTCAATTCCGTTCAAGCTGTGGATCTATCAGTAGCAGAGCGAGAATTTGATGAGCGGTCTCTCCTGTACCTTTCTCTGACCGGCTGTCTTTCTCCTGACTGGAACAGGTTCAAGACAGAAGTTCTGGCTCAAGACGGATCAGGCGTGGGCCAAATTATGGTGTGTTGCAAACATTTCAGGTAATTAATTTAACACAGGTGATGACTTCCACAAGCCCAGTCCACGCTGTTCAGTACTGAATTACCGGCTACCAGTTAACTTACTTTCCCACCGGGTGACCTCCACAGGTCCAGATATGGCAGATTAAAAGTCAGTTAACAATTTAGGAGCCAAGTGCCCACCTCCACAGGCCAAAGCCACTACTCATGTTCCAATTAGCCGGCTGCTAATTTGGTAAATTTGGTAAGTAATTTAGCCGCTTACCGGACTACCTCCACAGGCCGAGTTCTGGCAGCAATTTAGCAGCTAAGTGGCTACCTCCACAGGCTGAGTTCTGGCAGCAATTTAGCAGCCAAGTGGCTACCTCCACAGGCTGAAGCCACTACTCAATTTCCGGATATCAGTAGGTGAAGCCAATCCACCGCAGATCAGAATGTGGCCACCCTCGTCCAGCCTTTCTCTGGTCTGACCCACTGGGCAGGGCTGGCCACCAGGTACCGATCGGGTTATATTTAAATGTTGAAGTTCGCTTACCCTGTTGAGATAGGAAAGAAATGGCCCTGCCGACTAACACCAAACTGTCGGAGAAATTTGCCCAACAGGTTAGAGATCACAAAACACAGCTCAAAGTGAAATTGTCAAACAGTGTATTGCAAGCGATATCACTGGAAGAGAACCAGACTGGGCTGACACAGAACTGACAGGTTGATCAGATTTCTCTTCCCAGAGCTGAGGATGAGACCAGTTTTATAGTAATGCGCACAATGACACTGATTAAGAAATGGGAAATTACAATATTTCTGGAAATGGAGTAATTTAGTTGCAAGGATGCTCATTGGAAAACAGTTTATTGGATGAATGTCACGTTCCTTCACACGATACAACATCCTGATAGTATCATGGTTCCATTCCTCTTCACAGGTAGGTGTTAATGTCTCCTCTGAAGGGGTATGGTGCTTCCATTGTCCAGTTCCTGGAACATGTCCTTGCTGGTGTCTCTCTGTCTGACCTGCTCCTTATGTGGCTTTGATTTGGAGATGCCGGTGTTGGACTGGGGTGTACAAAATTAAAAATCACACAACACCAGGTTATAGTCCAACAGGTTTAATTGGAAGCACACTAGCTTTCGGAGGGACACTCCTTCATCACCTGATGAAGGAGCATCACTCCGAAAGCTAGTGTGCTTCCAATTAAACCTGTTGGACTATAACCTGGTGTTGTATGATTTTTAACTTATGTGGTTTTGGTATTGCTGGGTTGTGAAACTGCCCTTGGGGCTTTGAGATAGTTGGTGCTCTGACATTGTTAATGAGCTTAAAGTGTATTCTCTTGTCTGCGCGGGCTTTCTGATTTGGCTTGTGAGCCTGCTTGGGAATTCTGGGTGTTTTTGGTACAGTTTGGCCAATTCTACTTTTGTGGGCCTATTGTGGGTTAGCAGACCTTTTCCAATACCCACACTCTTCCCTTGGCCCTTAATTCCTTGCGAGATCAAGCATTTATTAACCTCTGCCTTGAAGACATTTAATGTCCCAGCCTCCACTATGCTCTGTGGCAATGAAGTCCACAGGCCCACCACTCTCTGGCTGAAGAAATGTCTCCTCATTTCCATTCTGAACTGACGCGCTCTATTTCTAAGGCTGTGCCCACAGGTCCTCGTATCCCCACCTGACGGAAACAAATTCCCAGCATCCATCGTTTCTAAGCCATGCATTATCGTGTAAATTTCTATTAATTAGTTTCTACCTTGCTGGAAGATGGGCATCAGCATGAAGCTAGACTGGCAAGCCAAAATTGATTACGCACTTTAGCCGCAGACTCAGATGAGTATGATGGTCAGCAAAGTGTACTGAATCAGCAAGATTCCTCACAGATGCAATCCAGTGTACCAACCCAGGTGCTATCCAGCATTCATGTCCTGAAAGTCTGGTTTCACGCACCAAGCCAGATCCCAGAACAAAAGGCAAGTGGCCAACAAGATGACACAATATTGTTATGAAGTCAAATGCATATATGTTCACTTTAAAATACAAAATATTTTCTGAATTTTGAAGGGAACTTAAAGTGCAAGCTCAGCTGCCGGAATTGAAAGGCTGGGAGACGAGCTGTTCCAAATTAAACACATGCACCAAATGGATGTTAACTGGATACCTGAGATTTGGTTGCTGTTTTGACACAATTCGAATTTAATCAAGTACTTTAACGTATGCCCAGGATACTAAAACCCAATCAAATTTGAATTTATTGTTTTGACAACATCAGTAAGTGGGATGGTATGATGTTGGAGGGTGTAAAAAAAAACAGGCATTATAAAAATAGGATAGAAAGCACCTACCACCGAAGAGAGAGCAACTGACATCAATCAGCTGAGCAACTGCTGTATAGCCGGAGAGCAACTTCCCATCTAACAATGGCCATAAATCCAGAGAGCTAACTGCCCATCTAACAACTGCCATAGATCCAGGGAGCTAACTATCCATCTAACAACTGACATAGATCCAGAGAGCTAACTATCCATCCAACAACTGTCATAGACCCAGAGAGCTAACTATTCATCCAACAAGTGTCATAGATCCAGAGAGCTAACTGGGTAGCATCCGAGGAACAGGAGAATCGATGTTTTGAGCATAAGCCATTCTTCAGGAGGAAGGGCTTATGCTTGAAACATCGATTTACCTGCTCCTCAGATGCTGCCTGGCCTGCTATGTTTTTTCAGCACCACATTTTACAACTCTGGTGCTCCAGCATCTGCAATCCTCACTTTCTCCTCCAGAGAGATAACTACCCATCTAACGACTGCCATAGATCCAGAGAGCGAACTATCCATCGAATAACTGTGATAGATCCAGAAAAGTAACTGCCATTCCATCTACTGCCATATATCCAGAGAGCTGACTACCCTTTTAACTACTGCCATAGATCAAGAGAGCTAAGTACCCATCTAACAACGTCCAAAGATCCAGAGAGCTAACTGCCCATCTAACAACTCTCATAGACCAAGAGAGCTAACTTCCCATCTAACAACTATGATAGATCCAGAGAGCTAACTATCCATCTAATAACTGGCATAGACCCAAAGAGTTAACTACCCATCTAACTACTGCTATAGATCCAGGGAGCACACTAACCATCTAACAACGGCCAAAGGTCCAGTGAGCTAACGACCCATCTAACAACTACCACTAACTATCTATCTAATAACTGCCATAGACCCAGAGAGCTAACTAGCCGTCCAATAACTGTCATAGATCCAGATCGCTGACTGGGCAGCAACCGAGGAGCAGGGGCTTATGCTCAAAACGTTGATTCACCTGCTCCTCAAATGTTGACTGTCCTGTTGTATTTTTCCAGCACCACATTTTTCAACAATGGTGCTCCAGCATCTGAAGTCCTCACTTTCTCCTCCAGAGAGCGAACAGCCCATCTAACAACTGCAATAGATCCAGAGAGCTAACTACCCATCTAACAATTGCCATAGATCCAGGGAGCTACTTCCCATCTACCTACTGCCATAGATTCAAAGAACTAACTTCCCATCTAACTACTGCCATAGATCCAGGGAGATAGCTACCCATCTAACTACTGCCATAGATTCAGAGAGCCAACTACAAATTTAACTACTGCCCAAGATCCAGAAAGCTAACTGCCCATTTAACTACTGCCATAGATCCAAAGAATTAACTACCCATCTCACAACTGTCATAGATCCAGAGAGCTAACTAACCTTTTAACTACTGCCATAGATTCAGAGAGCTGACTACCCATCTAATAACTGCCATAGACTAGAGAGCTAACTACCCATCTAACTACTGCCATAGATCCAGAGAGCGGACTACCCTTTTAACTGCTGCCATAAATCAAGAGAGCTAACTACCCATCTAACAACTGCCATTGATCCAGAGAGCCAACTACTCATCTAACAACTGCCACAGGTCAGAGAGCTAACTACCCATTTAACTATTGCCATAGATCCAGAGAGCTAACTGCCCATGTATCAACTGTCATAGATCCAGAGAGCTAACTATCTATCTAACTACTGCCACAGATCCAGAGACCTAACTGCCATTTTAACAACTGCCATAGATACATGAGCTAACTACCCATCTAACTAGCCATAGATCCAGAGAGCGGACTACCCTTTTAACTGCTGCCATAGATCAAGAGAGTTGTTGTGGTTATGTTTGGCGAGCTGGGAATTTGTGTTGCAGACGTTCTGTCCCCTGTCTAGGTGACATCTTCAGTGCTTGGGAGCCTCCTGTGAAGCACTTCTGTGATCTTTCCTCCGGCATTTGTAGTGGTTTGAATCTGCCACTTCCAGCTGTCAGTTCCAGCTGTCCGCTGCAGTGGCCGGTATATTGGGTCCAGGTCGATGTGTTTATTGATTGAATCTGTGGATGAGTACCATGCCTCTAGGAAATCCCTGGCTGTTCTCTGTTTGGCTTGTCCTATAATAGTAGTGTTGTCCCAATCGAATTCATGTTGCTTGTCATTTGCATGTGTGGCTACTAAGGATAGCTGGTCGTGTAGTTTCGTGGCTAGTTGGTGTTCATGGATGCGGATCGTTAACTGTCTTCCTGTTTGTCCTATGTAGTGTTTTGTCCAGTCATTGCATGGGATTTTGTACACTACATTGGTTTTGCTCATGCTGGGTATCGGGTCCTTCATTCTAACTAACCATCTAAAACCTACCATAGATCCAGGGAGCCACGTACTCATCGAACAACTGTCATAGATACAGAGAGCCAACTACCAATCTACCAACTGCTATTGATCCAGAGAACGGTCTACCCATCTAACAACGGCCATAGATCCAGAGAGCTAACTACCCATCTCACAACAGTCACAGACCCAGAGATTTAACCACTCATCTAACAAATGTCATAGAACCAGAGAGCTAACTACCCATCTAAAAACTACCATAGATCCAGGGAGCCAACTACCCATCTAACAAATGCCGTAGATCCAGAGAGCCACCTACCCATCTACCAACTGCTATTGATCCAGAGAATGGTCTACCCATCTAACAACTGCCATAGACCCAGAGAGCTAACTACCTATCTAACAACTGCCATAGATTCAGGGAGCTAACTATCCACCTAACACGGCTGTAGATGCAGAGAGCCTACTACCCATGTAACAACTGACATAGATGCAGAGAGCTAACTACCCTTCTAAGTACTGCCATAAATCCAGAGAGCGAACAGCCATTCTAACAATTGCCATAGATCCGGAGAGCTAAATGCCAATCTAACAACTGTCATAGATCCAGAGAGCTAACTACCATTTTAACTACTGCCATAGACCCAGAGAGCTAACTACCTATCTAATACCAGTCATAGATCCAGAGAGCTACAATGCATCTAAAACTATCATTGTCCCAGAGAGCTAACTAACCATCTAAGAACTGTCATAGATCCATTGAGCTAACTACCCTTCTAACTACTGCCATAGATCCAGAGAGCTAACTACCATTTTAACTCCTGCCATAGGTCAAGGGCGCTAACTAGTTTTTTTATCTACTGCCATAGATCCAGGAAGCGAACTGCCGATCTAAGAACTGCCATAGATCCAGAGAGCTAACTACCCATCAACAACTCTCATAGAACCAGGGAGCTAACTACCCATCTAACAACTGTCATAGATCCAGAGATCTAACTGCCCATCTAACAACGGCTAAAGATCCAGAGAGCTAACTGCCCATCTAACAACTGTCATAGACCCAGAAAGCTATCTGCCCATCTTACAAATGTCATAGACCCAGAGAGTTAACTACCCATTTAACTACTGCTGTAGACCTAGGGCGCTAACTACCCATCTAACAATGGCCAGAGATCCGGGGAGCAAACTACCCATCTCACAACTGTCATAAATCCAGAGTGCCAACTACCCATTTACCGACTGCCATAGATCCAAGGAGCTAACTGCCCATCTAACAACTGCCATAAATCCAGAGAGCTAACTAACCATCTAACTGCCATACATCCAGAGAACTAACTGCCCATTTACCTACTGCCATAGATGCAGAGAGAACACTACCCATCTAACAATTGCCATAGATCCAGAGAACTAAGTACCATTTTAATTGCTGTCTTGATCCAGAGATCCAACTGCCCATCTAACAACTGCCATAGATCCAGAGAGCTAATTACACACCTAACAACGGCTATAGATCAGAGAGCTTACTACCCATCTAACTACTGCCATAGATCCAGAGAGCTAACCACCCATCTTATAATGGCCATAGATCCAGGAAGCTAACTACCCAGATAACAATGGCCAAAGGTCCAGAGAGCTAACTGCCCATCGAATAATTACCATAGATCCAGGGAGCAAACCACCCTTTTAACTACTGCCATAGATCCAGAGAGCTAACTAAAATTTTAACTACTGCCATAGATCTAGAGAGCTAACTACAATTTTAACTAATGCCGTAGATCCAAAGAGCCAACTACCCATTTAACTACTGTTATAGATCCAGGGAGCTAACTACCCATCTAACAACGGCCAAAGATCCAGAGAGTTAACTGCCCATCGAACAACTGTCATAGGCCCCAAGAGCTAACTACCCATCTAACAACTGACATAGATGCAGAGGGATATCCGCCATTCTAACAACTGCCATAGATCTGGAGAGCGAACTACACATTAAACAGCGGCCAAAGATCCAGAGAGCTAACTGCCCATCTAACAACTGCCATAGATCCAGAAAATAAACTACCCATCTAACAACGGCCAAAGGTGCAGAGAGCTAAATGCCCATCTAACAACTACCATAGATCCACGGAGCTAACTACCCATCTAACAACTGCCATAGATCCAGAGAGCTAACCACCCTTTTAACTACTGCCATAGATTCAGAGAACTAACTACCGATCTAACAACTACCACAGACCCAGAGAGCTAACTACCCATCTATTAACTGTCATAGGCGCAGAGAGCTAACTACCCATCTAACAACTGCCATAGACCCAGAGAGGTAACTACCCAACTAACTACTGCCATAGATCCGTGGAGCTAAATGACCATCTCACAACTACCATAGATCCAGAGAGCTAACTACTCATCTAACAACTGTCATAAACCCAGGGAACTAACTACCAATCTAACAACTGCCATAGACCCAGAGAGCTGACTGCCCAACTAATAACTGCCATAGATCCAGAGAGCCAAATACCCATCGAACAATTACTATAGATCCAGAGAACTGTCTACCCATCTAACAACTGCCATAGATCCAGAGAGCTAACTACCCATCTAACAACTGCCATAGATCCAGAGAGCTAACTACCAATCTAATAACTGTCATAGATCCACAGAGCTAACTAATCATCTAACTACTGCCATAGATCCAGAGACCTAATTGCCCATCTAACAACTGCCATAGATCCAAAGAGTTAACTGCCCGTCTCACAACTGTCATTGATCCAGACAGTTAACTGCCCATCTAACAATTGCAGTAGATCCAGAGAGCAGAGAGAGGTAACTACTCATTTAACAATGGCCATAGATCCAGTGAGCCAAATACCCATCTAACAGTTGCCAGAGATCCAGAGAGCCAACTACACATCTAACAACTGCAATAGATCCAGAGTTAACTGCCGATCTAAGAATGGCCATAGATTCAGAGAGCTAACTACCCATCTAACAACTGCAATAGATCCAGAGAATTAACTGTCCATTGAACAACTGCCAAAGAGCTAACTATCCATCGCGCAACTGACTCTCAAAACAATTAGAAAGCACTCTCTATCAAAGGTACATTTACATGTAAAACCTACTCACTGTATAACTAAAGAAGATCGCCTGGGCAGATCGGCAGCTGGACAATTAGAGAAGCCGTGAAGACAGACTCTGTGATCATGAGATTAGGTTAATGTTATGTTTAATCAGTGGGTTATTGGAACGGTGTATTAATTTTTAGAGTGTTTGTGTCAGTTAGTTAAAAGTTAAGAAAAGGGGCCTTGGATTTGTGAATACTTTTTTTTAATGTTTGCTATTAGAATTAGGAGAATTAATTGCTATTTATTCTTTAAATAACAAATGTTCCTCATGGGAGACTGCTTAGCAAGGTTAGCTCTCACGGAATACAGGGAGAACTAGCCATTTGAATACAGAACTAGCTCAACGGCAGACGACAGAGGTTGTTGGTGGAGGGTTGTTGTTCAGACTGGAGGATTGTGACCAGTGGTGTGCCACAAGGATGGGTGCTGGGTCCACTACATTTCATCATTTATATAAATGATTTGTACGTGAACATAGGAGGTACAGTTAGTGAGTTTGCAGATGACACCAAAACTGGAGGTGGACTCGACAGATAAGAAGGTTAACTCAGAATATAACGGGATCTTGATCAGATGGGCCAATGGGCAGGTGGAGTTTAATTTAGATAAATACCAAGTGTTGCATTTTAGGAAAGCAAATTTTAGCAGGACATATATACACTTAATGATCAGGTTGTGGGGAGTGTTGCTGAAAAAAAGAGACCTTGGAGTGTAGATCTAGAGTGCCTTACAGATAGATAGGATAGTGAAGTAGGCATTTGGTATGCTTTCTTTTATTGGTCAGAGTAGTGAGTACAGGAGTTGGGAAGTCATGTTGCAGCTGTACAGGACATTGGTCAACCACTTTTAGAATATTTCATTCAATTCTGGTCTCCTTCCTATCACACGGATGTTGTAAAGCTTGAAAGGTTTCAGAAAAGATTTATAAGGATATTGCCAAGGTTGGGCAGTTTGAGCTGTAGGGAGAGGCTAAATAAGCTAGGGCTGTTTCTCTTGGAGTGTCGGAGGCTGAGGGGTGACCTTATAGAGGTTTATAAAATGATGGTGGGCATGGATAGAATAAACAGACAAGGTATTTTCCCTGGAGTGGGGGAGTCCAGAACTAGAAGGCATAGGTTTAGGGTGAGAGGGGAAAGATATAAAAGGGAACTAAGGGCAATGTTTTCTCGCAGAGGGTGGCATGTGTATGGAAAGAGCTGCCAGATGTAGAGGTAGAGGCTGGTGCAATTATAACATTTAAAAGGCATCTGGATGGGTATGTGAATTGCAAGGGTTTACAGGGATATGGGCCTGGTTCTGGCAAATTGGACTAGATTAGATGGGGTTATCGGGTTGGCATGGATGAGTTGGACTGAAGAGTCTGTTTCCATGCTATACATGTCTCTAACAATGACTCTGCAATGGAAATGAGGAGTTCTCTGTCATTCATGTTTATGAAGCGAGGTAAGCTTTTCTGGGTATTTGGTTTCATCAACAGAGGGGCTTGACCTCCATGTCATAACAACATCACAAATCTGGCAGCACAGAACTTCATCCAAACTGGAACTGAACAGGCAACAAATAAAAATTCAACCTTTGGTAGATGACCAAGCCTTTCATATTGTCAACCTCACGCATCACATTGATGACCATAGGATCAGAGAGTTACAGGGTGCAGATGAGGCCCTTCAGTCCATCAAGTCTGCAATGACTTTCTACACTAATTCCACTTTCTAGCCCTTGGCCTATAGCCATGAATGCTCTGATATTTCAAATGAACAGCCATGTTCTTTTTCAAGGTTGTGAATACGCCTCTCTCTTTCTTCTTTCTTTCTTTCTCTCTCTCTTTCTTTCTCTCTTTCTTTCTCTCTCTCTTTCTATCTCTCTCTTTCTTTCTTCCTCCCTTTCTTTCTTACTCTCATTGTTTCTCCCTTTCTTACTTTCCTTCTTTTATTCTCTTTTCTCTCTCTCTTTCTCTCATTCCTTCTTTCTCTCCTTCTTTTCATTCTTTCCTTTCTCTTTCTTTCTCTCTTTCTCTCACCCTTCCCTCAATCATTCTGTCACTGTCTAAGCCACCATTTATTGCCTCTTGCTAATTGCCATGAGAAGGTGGTCAGTCTCTTTCTTGAACCATTGCGGCCTGGGTGGCGTACGGCTTGTAGTGAACCCTCTGGGATTTAACCATTTAATGACCATGAATCACCCTTCTCTAATTGGTGCTGGTGTCACTTCTTACAGGGAACACTTTGGTTCTGGCACACATGGTCAATTGTAATGCCTCTGTCTCATTCTAAGATCAATCTTTCAATTGTCCTGCACCTGAGGGGGACATGCAGCCTGAATAAAAACGAGGGGTATCGTTAACTAAGTGCATGAGGTGGATGGGATGGAGCAGTTTATGTGGATGGAATGGAGCATTTGGAATGAGTAATTTGCTCCGTACTCATAGTCTAAGTCCATGGGAGTGGGATTGGAGCCAGGACAGAAGTGGATTCTGCAGATGCTGGAGATTAGAGTCAAGGTTAGAGTGGTGCTGGAAAAGCACAGCAGGTCAGGCAGCATCCAAGGAGCAGGAAAATCGAAGTTTCGGGCAAGCCCTTCATTAGGAAAGATAGTACAGCCCATGTTTATGGTCAGTCATGCTGCACCCCCAATATATTAATGACGGAGTAGCAAGTGTCGTCCAGGCTTTTGGTGGCACAGAGTGAGCTGACGCAGTAAAGGGGATTGGCAGAACCATCAATTCAGGGACAGTGATAGATTATGTGAATGAATCAAAGAGCAACCAACAGATTGTGAAGCACCCCATTTCTATAATTCATGCACAGGATACAGGCAAGGCCAGCATTTATTACCCAGAGGGTAGTGAAGAGCCAACCACACTGCTGTGGGTCTGGAGTCGCATGGAGACCAGATCTTGTGGGAATGACAGTTTTCTTTCCAAAAGTGAAGGAACACATTCGTGAACCCGGAGAGGTTTTCCATCTCTGACAATCATTAACAGTTTCATGGTCATCAGTAATCTCCAGATCTGTGACTGAATTGAAATTCCACCAGCTGCAACATGGGAGTTTGAGCATGACCTGGGTCTGCGGCATTAACGGTCTCGTGACAGTAACACGAGGTCATCATTCCCACCCACACTAGGGCATTGCTTGGATCTAGAAAGCTAGAACAGCAAAGTCAGAGTCCGATTGCCGTCGACTGATGGGACAGGCTAGAGGGGCTGGATGGTTTGCTCCCAGTTGGTATGTTCCCTTGTCATTGAATAAAGCACTTGTCTGACAGCAGAGGAGAGGACAAGATGGAGTTCAGGACATTAAGCAAGGAGATAATAGATTCATGGAGATTAATGAAGAGATTGACAGGATTCCAGACTTGTCCCTGTGAGGAATGATTGGGATAGATTGGACGTTCGAGGGTGTGTGGAAAGGTGTCTAGGTTTGGGTATTTTATTATTTGATGGAGGGATTGACCTCAGTAGAGATTTTAATAAGCAGAGTATGTGAATTGGAATGATTGAGCAGTTGTACATGAAGGAGAGGCAAGGAGCCATCTTTCATCAAGAGAGTGGTGAGGTCCTAGGACCCACTGCCTGATACAAGTTTGGAGAGAAGCAGGCATTATTTTGAAAAATACAGGCCAAAGCAATCCAATACAGGCTAGGGACAAAGAGCTGGATAGTGAGATTGGTATTTTCTAGTTGGAACAGACACAGGCTGAAAGGCTTCTCTCTTTGTCAAGATATATCGATGTTTCTCTGCTGAAGCCGTGGGCTATCAGAGGGACTTTGAGACAGTTGAGCCATTTAGTATGATCATGGCTAATCATCCAATGCAGTCCCACAGTCTTCCATCGCTTTCTCCCCCAGAACTTTATCCATCTCCTTCTTTTAAACATTCAATGTTCTGCCTTGACCACTTTCTGTAGCAGAGACTTCCACAATTCCCCACTCACTGGATGAAGACGTTTCACCTCATGTAACTCCTAACTATCCTGAGACTGCTTTCCTGGGTTCTGGGCTTCCCATTCATTGGGAGCATCTCGTTCTCAGTTGGAACTTTATTGCAACGTATTATAAGGGGGTCTGAGGAAGGGTCACTGGACCCAAAACATTAGCTCCGATTTCTCTCCAGGGCTGAGGGATGACCTTACGGTGGTTATCAAATCATGAGACGCATTGATAGGATAAATAGACAAGGTCTTTTCTCCAGGTTGGGGAATCCAAAACCGAAAGGGATAGGTTTAAGGTGAGAGGGGAAAGTTAAAAAGAGACAACCTTTTCACGATGGTGCATCTATGGAATGAGCTGTCACAGGAAGTGGTGGAGGTTGGTATAATTACAGCATTTTAAAGGTATCTGGATGGGCATCTGAATGGGAAGGATTTAGTGGGATATGGGCCTAATGCTGGCCAAAGTGAATAGATTAATTAAGGATATCTGTTTGGCATCAACGCGTTGGAAGGAAGTTTCTGTTTCCGTGCTGTTAACCTCCATGATTCTATGCTGCCAGGCTTGCTGAGATTTTCCAGCAATGTCTGTGTTTGTTTTAGAATTTTATAAGTTTCTTTGAGATTTCCCACCATCACCTCCATTCCTCCACCCCCAGTGAAAACAATCCTAACTGATTGATTCTTTCTTCATAAGTCAGCCGTGCTATCCCCGGGAATCTGTCTGGTAATCCTCTGTTGCACTTCATCCATTGCCAGAATATCCTTCCTCAGATGAGGAAACCAAAACTGCCCACAATACACCATGATGTGAAGGAGCCAGCATTGGACTGGTGTGGACCAAGTTAAAAAATCAAACAATACCAGATTTTAGTTCAACAAGTTTATTTGGAAATATTAGCTTTTGGAACATTGCTCCTTCATCAGGTGGTTGTGGAGTATTAGATCATAAGGTACAGAATTTTTAGCAAAAGATTACAGTGTGATACAGTGATATATTAAACAAACCTGGATTGTTCAGTCTTTCATCTTTTAGAATGGGTTGCAGGTTTCAGTTCATTATAATGTAAATATCAAAACTTCTTTTAAATCAAGTTCTTGAGATAACTTCAGGTTTTATAACAAATGGTGACATCTCAGCTCGAGCAATGCATTAAAGGTGTGAGGTTAGAGTCTGTCTGTATACCTGAGTCAGACTGGTTCTATTTCCAAAGTGGAATTTACAAACTAATACATGGATTGACTGCCTGCATTGACTGCCTGCAGATTGTGGATTTTTTGAGCAAAACATAAATTACCTACAAATATAATTCTGAACATACAAACAGACCGATTTGTGTGTGTGCGTGCATGAGAGGGAGAGAGAGAGAGACAGGAAGAATGCATGTGAGTGTGCGTGTGAGTGCACATGAGAGGGTGCATGTTTGTGTGTGTGAAAGCATGGTAAAGTGTTTGTGAGTGTGTTGGAGTATAAGCCTGTAAGAGGGTACATGTGTGGATGTGAGTATGAGGTATGTATATGTGTGTGTATATGAGAGAGGGTGTGAGTGTGTGTGTGTGTGTGTGTGTGTGTGTGTATGTGTACATGAGTCAGAGTGACATAGACTGTCTCATGTACCAATAGTGGGACATGAACCCAAAGTCCTGGTTGAGTCCATCCTCACAGGTACTGAACTTGGTTATCAGCCCTGCTTGGCCACTGTGCATTGTTGACTGTCTCAAAGTCTGCCTTGGAGGATGGTCACCCAAAGATCCGAAGCTGAACCGCTGGGAGGGAGCACCCCTGTCTGTTGATCGTTGCACTGTGTCCATTCATCCATTGTCATAGCGTCCGCCCGGTCTTGTTGATGTACCATGCCTAAAACACCCTTGTCTGCATTGTGTGTTGGTTGAGTCACCTGAGTACCTGCTGCATATATGTGGGGAGGTGTCCCCATGTGTACTGGTGGTAACCATGTCGACACTCTGACATGTCTTACAGCAGCTGCCGTGAGCGGGTTGTATGGTGTTGTGGCTAATGTTGTCCTGAAGGCTGGGCAGTTTGCTCTGAACAACAGTCTGTTTATGTTTTGGCAGTTGTTTAAAGGTGAAAAGTGGAAACTCTTGGTGAGGTGTTCATCCTCATTGATAATGTGTTGCAGTCTGTGAAGAATATGGTGTAGTTTCTCTGCTCCTGGGAAATACTGGACAACGAAGGGTACCTTATCGGTTGCATTCCATGTCTGTCTCCTGAGGAGGTCATTACAGTTTCTCATTCTGGCATATTGGAACTGGCAATTGATGAGTTGAGCATCATATCCTGTTCTTATAAGGGCATCCTTATGCAACTTTAGGTGTATGTCACATTCCTTCTCATCTGAACAGATCCTGTGTTTGCATACAAAGTGAAGCATCAAGAGGTGATCTGTGTGTTTGTAGTCGAGTGAAGCACTGAGGTACCCATTCTTGATGGAGATGGATGTGTCCAAGAAGCAGATAGATACTAGAGAGTAGTTCATGGTAAGTCTGATGTTGGGATGAAACTCATTGATATCACTGTGTATAGTTTCAGTGACTCCTTGCCATGGATCAAAAGGAAGAAAATGTCATCATTGTATCTGGTATATAGTGTTGGTTGGAGGTCCTGTGCAGCAAAGAAGACTTGTTTGAAGTTGTGCATGAAAATATTGGCACATAGGAGTGTAAATTTGGTCCCCATGGCTGTTCTGTGTGTCTGGATGGAGAACCGGTTGTCAAAGGTGAAAACGTTGTGGTTGAGGATGAAGCTGATGAGTTGTAGGATGGTGCTTGGAGATTGGCAGTTGTTGGTGTGGAGTACTGAGGCTGTTGCCGCAATGTGTCATCATGGGGGATGCTGGTGTAGAGTGCTGAAACGTCCATTGTGATGAGGAATGTTTCCGGTTTGACTGGTCCGTGGGTGCTAAGTTTTTGTAAGAAATTTGTAGTGTCATGTCAGAAGCTGGGGATCCCCTGTACAATGGGTTTCAAGAGGCCCTCGACATAGCCAGAGAGGTTCTCACACAGGGTCCCATTGCCTGATACGATGGGACGTCCTGGTTTGTTAT
Organism: Hemiscyllium ocellatum; assembly: GCF_020745735.1. Classification (NCBI taxonomy): domain Eukaryota; kingdom Metazoa; phylum Chordata; class Chondrichthyes; order Orectolobiformes; family Hemiscylliidae; genus Hemiscyllium; species Hemiscyllium ocellatum. The sequence continues at coordinate 16,992,648 of NC_083444.1, forward strand.
CTTTGTGTATCTTTGGAAGGCAGCAGAAGTCCCGTACACGAGAAGTATATGGGATGAGGACGCGTAGGAAACTCTGAAGGAATGGATCAAAAGCCCTGATCAATGTGTTTAGTTCATAGGTGTGTTCTTTGGTCGGCTCAGCCATTTAGTTGCTTGTAATGTTCCTGGTTGTTCAATTGTTGCCGTAGTCCATTCTATTCTAAATGGCGATGGCTCCTCCTTTATCTGCTGGTTTGATGACAATGTTGCGATTGGTTTTGAGAGCATGGATGGCATTGCATTATGATCAGGTGATGTTTTGCTCTATCTTGTGGGTGCCTCTGATGAATCTAACACTCATATATTTCCTGGTGGTTTGGGCAAACATGTCAAGCCCAGGGTGTGTATGGCAGGTACTCATGTGATTCAGCCAACATTGTCTATCTCATACACTGCAGGAAATGATGCCCTGGGGCATGTTACATTGGTGAGACCAAGCAGACTCTATGACAATGGATGAATGGACACCGTGCAACAATCACCAGGCAGGGGTGTTTCCTCCCAGTCGGGGAACATGTCAGTGTTCAGGAACATTCGGTCTCGGATCTTCGGGTGATCATTCTCCAATGTGGACTCCGGGACAGGCAACAACGCCAAGTGGCTGTGATAGGCTGATAGAAAGTTTGGTCCCCATGGGGATGGCCTCAACCAGGCCTTAGGTTCACATTACACTACAGGTGGCCCCACTGCATGAGACTCTCTCTCTCTCTCTCTCTCTCTCTCTCGCACACACACACACACACACACACACACACACACACACACACTCCTACATACTCACATGCTCATGCAAATCCTCTCTCATACAAACACTCTGTCTCATACACACACAAATATACACACCCCTCACTCACACCTACACACACCCTCTCACAGGCTTATACGCTAGCACACTCCCACACATACTTTACCAAGCTTTCACACACACACAAACACACCCTCTCTCACATGCACACACTCACATGCACACACTCACTCACTCTCTCTCGCTCTCACATGCACACCCACACACATATCGGTGTGCATAATTATATTCGCAGATACATTCGATTTTGCTCAAAAACTCCACAATCTTCAGGCAGTCAATCCATGTAACATTTTGTAAATTCCACTTTGGAAATGGATCCAGTCTGACTCAAGACTGAAATACAGACAGACTCTAACCTCACACCTTTAATGCATTGCCCGAGCTGAGATATCACCTTTCATTGTCAAACCTTAAGTAATCTCAAGAAGGTGACTTAAAAGAAGTTCTAAGATTTACATATTAATGAACTGAAACCTGCAACCCATTCTAAAAGATGAAAGACTGAACAATCCAGATTTGTTCAATATATCACTGTATGACACTGTAGTCTTTCGCTATAAATTCTCTGTTCCTGATGAAGGGCTTTTGCCCAAAACATTGGTTTTCCTGCTCCTTGGATGCTGCCTGAACTGCTGTGCTTTTCCAGCACCACTCTATTCTATAAATTCTGAGTAATATGATCTTATACTCCATAACCATCTGATAAAGGAACCGTGCTCCACAAGCTAGTGCTTCCAAACAAATCTGTTGGACTATAGCCTGGTGTTGTTTGAATTTTAGCTTTGTCCACAATACTCCAGCTATTGTCTCAGCAAGACTCCTGCACAATCGCAGTAAGACATTCCTGCTCCTGTACTCCTATCCTCTCTCTGTCAATGTCATACACTGCAGGCAAGGGTGACCTGAAGCATGGTGCATTGACGAGACCAGGCAGACTCTATGCTAATGGATGAATGGACACTGCGCAACACTCAACAGACAAGGTGTTCCCTCCCAGCTGAGGAACACTTCAGCGGTCTTGGATATTCAGCCTCAAATCTTTGAGTGACCATCCTCCAAGGTGGACTTTGGGACTGTCAACACGCAAAGTGGCCAAGCAGGGGTTGATAGCCAATGTACCCCTTGTGTTCCTCACTGCCTGCTGCCCTATAATGCCACATTTCAGCCACTGGTGTACAATGACACCCAGGTCCCACTGTCCTTTCCCAACCTATCACCAGTCAGAAAATAATCTGCCTTGCTGGTTTTGCTACTCATTCTACATAGAACATAGAACATTACAGTGCAGCACAGGCCCTTCGGCCCTCGATGTTGCGCTGCCCTGTCATACTAATCTGAAGTCCATCCCACCTGCACTATTCCATGTATGTCCATATGCCTGTCCAATGATGACTTAAATGCCCTTAAACATGAAGAATCTACTACCATTGCAGGCAAAGCATTCCATACCCTTACTACTCTCTGAGTAAAGAAACTACCTCTGACATCTGTCTTATATCTATCTCCCCTCACTTTAAAGTTGTGTCCTCTCGTGTTTGCTGTTCCCATACTTGGAAAAAGGCTCCCCCTGTCCACCCTATCTAACCCTCTGATTATCTTGTATGTTTCTATTAAGTCACCTCTCAATCTTCTTCTCTCTAACAAGAACAGCCTCAAGGCCCTCAGCTTTTCCTCGTAAGACATTCCTTCCATACAAGGCAACATCCTAGTAAATCTCCTCTGCACCCTTTCCAAAGCTTCCATATCCTTCTTATAATGTGGTGACCAGATCTGCTCACAATACTCCAAGTGTGGCCATACCAGAGCTTTGTACAGCTGCAGCATTACTTCCTGGTTCCGGAACTCAATCCCTCTATTAATAAAGGCCAAAACACTGTATGAAAATGTGTTGCTGGTTAAAGCACAGCAGGTTAGGCAGCATCTAAGGAATAGGAAATTCGACGTTTCGAGCATAAGCCCTTCATCCTCGAAACGTCGAATTTCCTATTCCTTAGATGCTGCCTAACCTGCTGTGCTTTAACCAGCATCTGCAGACCTCATTTTTTACTCAAAACACTGTATGCCTTCTTAACAAACCTGTCAATCTGGGTGGCAACTTTCAGGGATCTGTGAACATGGACACCGAGATCTTTCCGTTCATTTGCACTCCCAAGAATCTTACCATGAGCCCAGTAATTTGCATTCTGATTACTCCATCCAAAGTGTAACACCTCACGCTTGTCCACTTGCCACCAGTCAGCCCAGTTCTGCATCCTTTCTATGTCTCTCTGCAACCTACTACATCCTTCATCACTATCCGCAACTCCACCGACCTTAGTGTCATCCGCAAATTTACTAACCCACCAGGTCATTTATAAAAATGATGAACAGCAATGGACCCAACACCGACCCTTGTGATATGCTGCTAGTAACTGGACACCAAGATGAACATGTTCCATCAACTACAATCCTCTTTTCTTTTAACAAGCCAATTACTGATCCAAACTGCTATGTCTCCCACAATCCCATTCCTCCGCATTTTGTATAATAGCCTACTGTGGGGAACCATATCGAACGCCTTGCTTGTCGTTTAAAAGATTGAGAGGAAATCTTATCAAAAGGTCCAAAAAATATACAACAGAGAGAAGTAATGGCTGATGATACATTAGTCATTTGGAAATCCAGTCCATGGAGACTTAGCTAATCTCTTGATGCTGCTCCCTGCAAACAGTATACAAGCAGCTTAATTACCCAGCTAGGGAACTCCTGCAGTATTAAATGTTCTGTCTTGAATCAGCAACTTACTCCTGTCCATGACTCTGGCAGAGACAGATGTTGTGATTTTTTTTTGAAGCATGTATGAAACATTTATTGACCTGATCTATGCTTTTTATTACCCTTTCCTGGCTGCTGTTGGAGTTCCTGGTGAGTGCACATCAGAATTTACCAAATAATTGAATCTGGGGTTACCTGCATTGCCTTTGTCTCTCGCGACACCATGTTTAAGTTTAGGTTTGTGTTGTTTTTCCCTAGCAACTGTTTGTAAACAAATTGGGACATAGATAAGATGCAGAGCTGGGCTGAGAGGTGGCAAATGGAGTTTAATGTGGAAAAGTGATTCACTTTGAAAGTAGTAACAGGAATGCAGAATACTGGGCTAATGGTAAGATTCTTGGTAGTGTCGATGAACAGTGAGATCGCAGTGTCCATGTACATAGATCCCTGCAAGTTGCCACTCAGGATGACAGGGTTGTTAAGAAGACATATGGTGTACTAACTTTTATTAGTAGAGAGATTGAGTTTTGGAGCCATGAGGTTATATTGCAGCTGTACAAAACTCTGGAGTGGCTGCACTTGAAGTGTTGCATACAGCTCTGGTCACCGCATTAAAGGAAAGATATGGAAGCTTTGGAAAGGGTTCAGAGGACATTTACCAGGATCTTGCCGGGTATGGAGGGAAGGTCTTATGAGGAAACGCTGAGGGACGTGAGCCTGTTTTTGTTAGAGAGAAAAAGGTTGAGAGGTGACTTAATCAGAGTATTAGACAGGGTGGACAGTGAGAGTCTTTTTCCTCATATGGTGATGGCTAGCATGAGGTGGCATTGCTTTAAATTGAGAAGTGATAGATATGGGACAGATGTCAGAGGTAGTTTACTTACTCAGAGAGTAGTAGGGGTGTAGAACACACTGCCTGCAACAGTAGTAGACTCAACAAGTTTAAGGCCATTTAAATGGTAATTGGATAAATATCTAGATGAGAATGGAATAGCGTAGGATAGATGGGCTTCAGATTGGTTCCACAGGTCGGTGCAATATTGAAGGCCAAAGGGCCTGTACTGCGCTGTAATGTTCTATGTTCTAAAGTCTACTGCACAAATGGTGAGGACTCTGGACTTTAAATCCAGTGATTCAGCAAATCTTGAAAGAATCTCAATTTGTGTTGTCTCACCGAGTTCGTAAACATGGGTCATGTGAGAGAATCTTGCCAATGAGTGAAGGATAAAATGTGCACTTTGAGCATCTTCATGTTAACTGTATGAGGAGAAATGTCTTTACTCAGAGAGTGTTGAGCCTGCCACAGAAGGCAGTTGAGTCCAAAACATTGAATGTTTGCCAGAGGGCTAAAGGGAAGTGGGAGGACAGTATTGAGTTGGATGATCATATTGAATGGTGGCGCAAGCTTGAAGGGCCGAATGGCCTATTTCTGTTTCTGTGATTGCTCCACAATGATCGTATCATACTTTGGTATCTTAATGACAATGTTAATGAGAGTTTTGGGGTTGCATGTTCTACCCAAACCACATCCTCTTACTTCCGAAGCAAGTTTTATGATAATGTGGCACTTGGTTGAGATGGAAGAGGTATCTGATGAAATAAAAGACCCTGGCAACACTCAGCCCTGGCACGATCCAGAGGGTCAATGGGCTTGAATTGGACAGGGTAGGTAACAACAGCATGGAAGGGCTGCTTCGATACTAAGGACCTAGAGCATAACATCAGATTGTAGTTCTACTATCTCCATTCATTCATGGGTTGGGGGCATCACTGGAAAAGCTAACCCCTGTTACCCTTTAAACTCAGTGGCTTACTCAGCCATTTCCAAGGGCAGCTAAAATGAGATGGCAGGTGGAGGAGAAGTTGTATCATTGGGGATTATATTCACTAGAGTGCAGGAGAATGTGCGTGGATTTTATTGAATCCTGCACAACTTTAACAAACAAACAAGGCCAAGACTTATACAATTAAAAGTAGTGCATTGGGCGATGTTGTCAAACAGAGGGACAGAGGGGTTCAGATAATTAATTCTTTGAAGTTTGTACCACATACAGATGAGGTGGTCAAGAAGGTGTTTAGCATGCTTCCCTCCATTACTCAGTCCTTTGAATATAGGAGTTGGGACGTTATGTTGACAATGTACAGAATGTTGGTGAGACCTCTTCTGGAGTATTCTGTCCAGCTCTTGTTACCCTGTTACTGGAAATATATTATTAAGCTGGAGAGACCTCAGAAGAGATTTACCAGGGTTTGAGTTATAAGGAGAGGCTGGAAGGGCTGAGGCTTTTCACTGGTGTATAGGAGGTTGAGATGTGACCTTATAGAGGTTTATAAAATAACGAAGGGTGTATATGAGGTGAATAGCAGGTGGCTTTTCCCTAGGATGGGGTATTTGAAGACGAGGGGCCATATTTTTAAGGTGAGAGGAGAAAGTTTTAAAACGTCATGAGAGGCAACTTCTTTTTGCACAGAAAGTGGTTGGTGTGTGGAAGGAACTTCCAGAGGAAGTGACGGATTTGGGTACAGTTACAATGTTTAAAAGACACTTAGGATAGGAAAGAGTACATGAATAGGAAATGTTTGGAGTGATATGGGCCAAGCACAGGCAGGTGAGATTAGTTCAGTTTGGGATAATGGTCAGCGTGGACTAGTTGGACAGAAGGGTCTGTTTCTGTGCTGGATGGCTCTATGACTCTATGGCTAGACAGGATAAATACAGGAAGGACGTTATTGATATCCAGAGAGTCCGGAACCTGGAGTCAAAGTATAAGGATACGTGGTAAACCATTTAGGAACTGAGATGATGAGCAATGTCTTCAATGAGAGAGTGAGTTGACTGACAGCACGTGAACTGCAGCAGTTTCAGAAGACAGCTCACCACCAGCTTCTCAAGGGGAAACCAGGGACCGGCGACAAATGCAGGACCAGTCAGCGAGACCCACATCCCATGAAATCATTTTTAAAAGAATATTGAAGGTCACCAAAAAGACAAAAAAAAAAGCATTGAAGAAAATCAATGGATCCTGGAGTTTAAGAATAGACACAAAGTGAGAAAGTAAAAGCTTTGTAAAATATTGGTTCCAGCCTTACCTGCTGCAATCCATCCAAGGGTCAGATTTTAAGAAAGATGTAGAGGTACAATGTAGGAGATGAAGGCGCTGTGGAAGGAATTTGTGCATTGGAGCCAAATATTACCAGAACAGTTCCAGCTTGAACAACTTCAGTCATGTGGAGAGGTTGGAAAGGTTGAGTTACGCAAAACCTGAAAGAACTACAAGGAGGTGAGTATGAAGCTCCAAAATGTCATTGAGGAGTCGTCAGAGTGGGGTATGCTGATAAAGTCTGATGAAAGCATTCAAAGCAATAAGCTGTGCAGACAGTATAGATGAAGGGAGGCTGCTCCCATTGGGAGCAGGGGCGACCATTGAAGGAGACCAATGTAATTGAATAGAGAAAAGGTGATAATAATGGATTTCTGATTCATACTGAATAAAAGGGTGACACAGTGGCTCAGTGGTTAGCGCTGCGACCTCACAGCCCCAGGGACCTGAGATCGATTCCACCCTTTGGGCGACTGTGTGGAGTTTGCACGTTCTCCCTGTGCCTGCGTGGGTTTTCAATGGGTGCTCTGGTTTCCTCCCACAGTTCAGGGATGTACAGGTTAGGTAGATTGACCATGGTAAATTGCCCACAGATGTCCAGGCTAGGTGGGTTAGCCATGGGAAATGCAGAGTTTCGGGGCTGGTTCTTCAGAGGGGTGGTGTGGACTCGATGGGTCAAATAGCCTGTTTCCGCACACTGTAAGGATTTTATGATTCCTTGAAATGGTTCCTTTCCCAGCAGGAAGAGGAAGATGTACCACCTAAAGACGTAAGGCCACTGCACCAGGGCATAGGATAGGATGTTCCAGTAAGTAAAAATTAGACGTCCTGTCAAAATAAGATAAAAGATCAAGCAGCTGGCCCTTAGTTTACCTCCCCTCCTCTCTGCCATGGTGCTCATTTACCATTCAAATGTCATGGATGGAACTTGATCGTGATTGGATGAATGGTATCACATGTACTATCTGTGACTGGAACATCCAAATAACAGAATCCCCATGTGAAACGAATATAAAAACCAAACCTTTTGTGACAGTTTGGAGAGATTCCATTTTCCCAGGGGGGGGGAAGAACGTGTCTCCCCTGCATGTGCACCTAAAGGAAAAGAACAGTGAATGCAATCTGCCAGGAAATGGGAGAGGGAGAGCTGCTTTTATACAGAGCTGTCAGGGACCTGGATGTCTCCCTCTGGTATACAAACTTTTCACCATACAGGATTCAATGATGGGTGTCCTTCTGATGTTGATTGAGGTAATGACTGCATGCACAGCTCCCCTCCTCCTCTTTAAAGTTGTGTGAGGCTACTCAAAATGTGAAATTTAAAATTCATGTCACGTCATTTCTTATTGTCAGTTCCTTTCTGTGTCTGAGCCTTTTCCAACTTAATTCCTGAAATGTCAGGCTCTGTTTGAAAAGTGTAAAATTCCTCCCAACTGCAACAGTAGCTCCCTATCTAACCTGCTAGTTGCCATTAATAACTTGTGATGATGTGTGTATCTCTGGTATTGGATGAATTTATTGTCCATCCATTATTCTTGAGGCTATCGCAGACCTTCCTCTGAGATGTCGTACAAATTTGAATCTTACTGGATTATTCATAGAGCAATGAAGAACCAAATATGATTTGGTGAATCTGAACAATCTAGACATAACTAGAATCAAAGACGAAAAGTGTGCTCTTGGAAAAACACAGCAGGTCAGGCAGCATCTGAGGAGCCGGAGAGTTGGCGTTTCTTGCATAAACCCTTCATTAGGGATCAGTTTTAGTAATGGGCTGGATGTAGTGTAATGGTTGTGTCAATTGGATGATTAATTCGGTTAATGTTCAGGGAATATGGTTTCAAATCCCACCCTGGCCGATGGTGACATTTCAGTTCAATAAAACTGGGAACCATGGCCAAAGCTTGCAAAGATCAACCTGGGTCTCCAAGACTCTTTAAAGAAGAAAATCTGCTGTTTTCACCTGGTCTGGCCTATACATGATTCCAGACTGCACCCAATATGTGGTTGACTCTGAACTGACTCCCCCAGCAATAAATGTTGGCCTGGCCAGTGATGCCCATATCCTGTGAAGGAATAAAGTAAAAACTTAGTCCATTACTTTTCCCATGGTGCATTAGTGAACCAAATTAGCTTTATGGTAAGCTAACACTTTCCTGGTCACTATTACTAACATGAGCTCACACTTCCATATTTGGTCAACTAATGTACTTTGCTCTGTAACTACCAGATTAAATAAAGGGTGGACCTCATATCAGTGACTGTCTGATACGCTGTTGTTGCATTTGATTTGCCATCATCCAAATAAGACAAGACCAACTGGCTGGTGGGATCTTCCAGTTTTTGCTCTCCAGCTCAAGGCAAAATGTCTACTGCCAGGAATAAGCATGGAAAACATTTTCTCACTTAGTTTCTCACCTATGGCTGGGTTTTTACTTTAAAGTAAACCAAATCCAGTCCCTAACATTCAAATGTAGTTATGGGTGAGGGTTGCTGATAATGTTACTGTCCTGAACACAATTCTACAAATCAGTTGGCTTTGCATTTATTCAAACAGTGTAAATGCAGGAGACTAAAGAGAAAATCAATTTGGAGAGGATCCACTGAAATATAACATGCTATGGACCTTGCTTTAGCTGACAGTTTTATCACTTGTATTTTATTGCACCTTGCAGTGAACTTGGTGACGATCTGGATTTTACCTCAGGGAAAATGCGGTCTCTCGAAATGCATCACACTCTACCTGGTAGCCATGGCAGCTGCGGATCTAATGGTGGTGATTACAGAAGTGATCCTGAAACGCACACTTTCCTTTTACTTCCCAGATTCTTCACTGAAAATCACCCCTGTGTGCAGCTGCATTATTGTCCTGATCTGTATGGCAAGGGACACATCGGTTTGGCTAACTGTCACTTTCACTCTTGATCGGTTCATAGCGATCTGTCACCAGAAACTGAAAGCAAGGTATTGCACTGCAAAGACAGCAGCTTCGGTGATTGCAATGCTGTGTCTACTGTTCTGTCTGAAGAATATCCCCTGGGTTTTCACTTTGCAACCTGCCTACATCATTGACAACATCCCATGGCAGTGCCAGTTAAAACCCATATTTTACACATTGCCTATGTGGATTGCATATGATTGGGTACATCGGCTCCTAACCCCTGTGTTGCCTGTTATTTCTATTTTACTTTTCAACGCTCTGACAGTCAGACACATTTTACAGGCCAACAGAGTACGCAAAGGATTGTTGTCCAAGCAAGGAGGGGATCAGGTGGATCCAGAAACGGAGAACCGAAGGAAGTCCATGATTTTACTCTTTGCCATATCGGGCAGCTTCATCGCTCTGTGGATGCCCTATGTGATTAATTTCTTGTATTACCGAATTACAAGTACTTATTACTACACAGGTCCGAATGACCCTGGCTATATTCTACAGCAGATTGGTTATCTGTTTCAACTGTCCAGTTCTTGTACAAACACATGCATTTATGTTGTAACTCAGGTGAAATTCAGAGAGGAGGTGAAAAAGATTGTAAGCATTCCGTTTATGCCAATTCTGAAATTGCTTAAATAAAACTGAGGACACCCAGGTATTGAACGGTACAGAACTTGTGTACTCATGAAAAGGAATAACTTTCGTTCCTGTGCTCATCAGAACAATTTGGAAGAGTGCAAATTCAGAAGCAAATTGACCTGATTGATATTGGATTTTCCTTTTGAATTGGTGCTCCTGTGAATTGAGAAATACTTTGACAAATTGTGTACTTTTTAAGCATTAAAGTGACTTGTGAGTATTAACTTGCTTATAAATCTAGATAACTGCAACTGCAAATAATCTGGCAAGTGTTCTGAATCATATCTTGTTGGAGAATAGTATTCTATAAATTAAGACAGATCGATTTCTATACCACGCACTGATTGACTACATCCGTGGAAATAGGTCTAATCACAGCTGTATTCTGCAACAAGATATTTGCAACTGAACCCAAACTGTCCACAATACACCAGCTGAGGTCTAACAAGAGTTGAACACCAGTTAAAGCATCATCTCCGTGCTCTTGTACTCTAATCCCCTTTTAATAAAGCCGTAGAGACTGGTACATTTTGTTAACTACTCTCTCCTGCTCACTCCGACCATCTTCAATGATCTGTGTATGCATATGCACATGTCCCGCTGCTCCTAGAAACAAAGAAAATTGACAGCCCAGCAACAGGCCCTTCAGCCCTCCAAGCCTGAGCCGATCCAAATCCACTGTCTAAACCTGTCGTGCAATTCCTAAGCATCTGTATCCCTCTGCTCCCCACCTACTCATGCATCTGTCCAGACACATCTTAAATGAACCTACTGTGCCTGCCTCTACCACCTCTGCTGGAAACATGTTCCAAATACCCACCACCCTCTGTGTGAAGTACTTGCCGCGAGTATCCCCCTTAAACTTTCCACCTCCCACCTTGAAAGCGTGGCCTCTCGTTATTGAATCCTTCACCCTGGGGAAAAAGCTTGTCTCTATCCACCCTGTCTATACCCTTCATGATTTTGTAAACCTCAATTAGATCCCCCGTCAATCTCCTTTTTTTCTTAGGAAAACAAACCTAACCTACTCAACCTCTCTTCATAGCTAACACCTTCCTACCAGGCAGCCCCATCTCTCCCCCATTTAGAACTGTACCTGCTATTCTATATTGCCTTTAGCATTCTTCCAACCAAGACTCACACTTCTTTTCATTGAACCTCAGCTGTCAACCAGCGACCCATCAACATGTCAATGTCCTTTTGGAGTTTCACACTGTCCCCTTCCCAATTTACAATTCTTCCAAGTATTATACTATCTGCGAACTTTCAAACTGACCCCAGCAGACCAAGATCCAGTTCATTAATACATATTGGCGAGAGGTTTTACAGGTAGGTGGATGAACTCAGGACATGGTTGGAACCATGGGATTAGGATGTCATTGCTATTACTGGGCTGAGGGATGGACAGGGCTGAATATTCTAAGTTTCAGATGCTATAAGAAAGATAGAAAGCGTGTGGTATTTTTGATTAAGGAAAGCATTACTGTTGTAACTAGAGAAGATATTTCTAAAAGAATTGTCTAGTGAAAATATATGGGTCTGAATTAGAAATAAGAAAGGAAAGCTGGGATTGTACGAGAGGCCTCCCAATGGTCAGCGGGAAATTGAGGAACAATAATGCAGAGACATCTTAGATATATGTAAGAATAATAAGATTGTAATAGTAGGTGATTTTAATTTTCAAAACTTTAACTGGGATTACCAGAGAATTAATGATTTGGATGGTGAAGAATTTGTTATACGTGTTCAAGAAAATTTTCTTTATCAATATGTAAATGTTCCTGCTACAGAAGGAACAAAACTTGACCTTGTTTTGGGTAATTATGGAGGGCAAGGGACTGAGGTAATAGTTGGAGAACACTATGGGTCTAGTGATCATAATTCTATTAGTTTTAATATACTTGTGGAAAGAATACAATCCTTCCATAGACGTTAAAGATTTTAATTGGAGTAAGGTAAATTGTAATGGTGTGAGACAAACACTTTCAAAAGCTGGTTGGAGTAGACTTCTTGCAGCTAAAGGGACACCTGCAAAGTGGGAAGTGTTCAAAGGTGTGATAAGTTGTGTTCAGAATTCCTGTTAGAGTGAAGGGTGAGGCCGGTAGGATTATGGAACAACAGGTAAATAAACATATCAAGAATAAAAAAGAATCGTATATTAGATGTAGACATTAGGTTTGAATAAATTCCTTAAACATTATAAAAATATAGGGGCATTCTTAAAAGGAAGATCAGGAAGACAAAGGGGGAGTATGAGATAGTCTTGACAGATAAGGTTAAGGATAATCTAAAGAGATTCTACAAATACATTAAGAGTAAGAGAGAGTGGAGCCCTTTAAAGTTCATTTATGTTGCCTTTGTGTTGAACCTCAGGAGATGGGAGAGATATTAAATGAATGTTTGGTATTTGTTTTAACTGCAGACAGAGAAATGCAGGCTCGCGGAATCAAGGAAATAAATATTGATGTTTTGAAATAGTTCACATCGCAGAAGAGGAAATGATGGAAGTCTTAGAAAATATAAAGGTGGATAAATCTTGGGTTTAGGGTGAAAGGGGAAAGATTTAAAAGGGTCCTGAGGAGCAACGTTTTCATGCAGAGGGTGGCGCGCGTGTGTGGGTCAGAGGGTCGGTGCAGACTCAATGGGCCGAATGGCCTCTACCTGTACTGTAGGGTTTCTATGATTCTATATAACACTCTATGATTCCGTACTATAACACTTGCATAATGTGGACTGTCTCTACAGGTTAGTTCCACCAAAATGTATCAATTCATGTTGCTCCACATTGTACTTTGCCTGGCTGTGTGGACAGGGCTCAGGGTGATTATATTAAAGCAAAGTACAGTATGTGCTGGAAATCTGAGCTCAGAATAGAAAGTGCTGCAGAAACTCAGCAGGTCTTGCAGTATCTCCAGAGACAGCAACAGTATTAGATTAGATTAAATTAGATTTCTTACAGTATAGAAACAGGCCCTTCGGCCCAACAAGTCCACACCAACCCTCTGAAGAGTAATCCACCCAGACCCATTTCCCCCTGACTAATTCACCTCACATTATGAGCAATTTAGCAAGGCCAATTCACCCGACCGCACATCTTTGGACTGTGGGAGAAAACTACGGGGAGAATGTGCAAACTCCACACAGACAGTCACCCATGGTGGGAATTGAACCCGGGTCCCTGGCACTAGCATTTTGAGTCTGATGTATCTCTTGCTGAAACCTTTGTGTTAATATTTGTGCCTGCAGGACAAAAACATATGCCTCTCTGGAAGTGAAGAAGGCATGTGTTATACTTTCCTTTATTGGTCAAAGCTTTGAGTACAGGAGTTGGGAGGTCATGTTACAGCTGCACAGGACATTGGTTAGGCCCCTGTTGGAATATTGTGTGCAATTCTGGTCTGCCTCCTATCAGAAGGATGTTGTGAAACCTGAAATGGTTCAGAACTGATTGACAAGGATGTTGCCAGAGTTGGAGGATTTGAGCTGTAGCGAGAAGCTGAATAGCCTCAGGCTGTTTTCTCTTCAGAGGCTGAAGGTTGTCCTTACAGAGGCTTATAAAATCGTTGTTGTGGTTCTGTTTGCCGAGCTAGGAGTTTTTTTTGCAAACATTTCATCCCCTTTCTAGGTGACATCTTCAGTGCTTGGGAGCCCAAGCACTGAAGATGTCACCTAGAAAGGGGATGAAACGTTTGCAAGAAAAACTCCCAGCTCGGCAAACAGAACCACATCAACAAGCACCCGAGCTACAAATCTTCTCACAAACTTTGAGCTTATAAAATCATTAGGGGCATGGATGGGGTAAATAAACAAGGTCTTTTCCCTGGGGTGGAGAGTCCAGAACTAGAGGCCATAGGTTTAAGGTTACAGTGGAAAAATGTAAAAGGGACCTAAGGGGCAATGTATTCAAATGGAGGGTGGTACATGTATGGAATGAACTCCCAGATGAAGTGGTGGTGACACAATTGCAACATTTAAAAGGTGTCTGGATGGGAATATGAATAGGAAGAGTTTAGAGAGATATGGACCAAGTGCTGGCAAATGGGACTAGATTAGGTTAGGATATCTGGCCAGCATGGACAAGTTGGACCAAAGGGTGTGTTGTTCATCTCTATGGCTCTATAACTCTCTGAAAACAGTTTGGGTTGTCCGGATGATTCTTCACATTCAGAATTCCAGAAGCACATTTAATGCCGGGCAGTAAGTTGGAAGTGTTTGCAAACGCGAGCTCAGTGAGAATGACCAGTTCCTTTTTGATTGTTAGTGGTATATGGCCCTTACTCCTTTTGACCAACCTGCAGGAATGCTTTGGAATTCACTCTGGCTGCAGGACTCAAAGATGAACCTTGACTCTCCCAGAACTGAAACACCATGGAAAGAGGGAGAGGCCTTTCAGATGTAATGGCAGGTCTCTGCATGAATCACTCACCTAGTCTGACTCTTCTGCATTTTCCCTATACCCTAGAGTTAGTTTCCTCTTGACAATACAGACAAAACTCTTATGAATACTATGATTGAATCTTGCTCCTCCAAATTTGCAAATATTTCTTTAAGATAGGGGAAAATTAGGGTCCTGAAACGGGAAGTCATGTCTCCTTTGCCAGTTTGACCAGTCATTGTCGATCAGTTCTACCCGGCCCCCTCCCACCCACCCACCCAAGTCCTTCATCCTTTGATCAATGGAAACAATGTCTCATTTCACAATGTGACCAGGCATCCCATGAGTTTGAACACCTCTGTCAAATCTCCTCTTTATCTCTTCTCCAACAGCAACATCACCAGCTGATCAACTTCACTGAAGCATTTCTTGTCTGAAAAAATGAACAGAAATGTTCCCTGCACCTCCATGTCTCTTGATTAAATGTTCCAAGTCCCTCAGTGAACGAGAAACTTTATCAATATCTGCTTGTTTCTACAGCTCATTTGTGGCAGTATGTAGAAGATGAGGTAGTGAGGTATCCTTACACATTCAGGCAATACATAGTCTGACTTAGGAAAAGGCTGAAAGTCTATGCAGTTACAAACTTAAACTGATATGATTATGAAGTCAGTTCTAATACAAAGATTATATTCTTAGCCTTTGGTAATTTTGATGTTGTTAAAAAGTGCTGTAAATTGAAATAAAGCATCAAATCCCTGCAGTGAAACCCACCTCGCCTTCCTTTATTGCTGCATGCGATTATGTTTTGAATAAATTGAGCTTGTTTAACTTGAACGTCCAAAATTCTCACAATGGAACTCTGATTAGATTGGATTCCCTACAGTATTGAAACAGGCCCTTCAGCCCAACAAGTCCACACCGACCCATTCTCCTACCCTATATTTACCCTAATGCTATGGGCAATTTAGCATGGCCAATTCACCTGACCATCTTCGGATTGTAGGTGGAAACCAGCACACACCCATACAGACACGGGGAGAATGTGAAAACTTCACACAGGCAGTCACCTGAGGCAGGGATCAAACCCGGTTTCCTGGCGTTGGGAGGCAACAGTGCTAACCACTGAGCCACCATGGAGACTTTGTCTCAGTGAGGCACAAAGGAGCCAAACTGGGACTCTCCACATTAATGCATCAGTGGGTTCTCTTCATTCTGTTCAAAAAACATTTGATTTCAAATGAGGCAAAGCAGACTAGTAATGGAATCATAAAATCCCTACAGTGTGAAAGCAGGCCATTTGGCCCATTGAGTTCATGCCAACTTTTCAAAGAGCATTCCACCCAGACCAATCCCCCTGGGAGAAAGTGAGGGCTGCAGATGCTGGAGATCAGAGAAGAAAATTATGTTGCTAGAAAAGCGCAGCAGGTCAGGCAGCATCCAAGGAGCAGGAGAATCGACGTTTCGGGCATAAGCCCTTCTTCAGGAATGAGGAAGGGGTGCCAAGCAGGCTAAGATAAAAGGTATGGAGGAGGGACTTGGGGAGGGGGGTTGGGAATGCAATAAGTGGAAGGAGGTTAAGGTGAGGGTGATAGGCCGGAGAGGGGATGGGGGCGGAGAGGTCGGTAAGAAGATTGCAGGTCAAGAAGGCGGTGCTGAGTCCGAGGGTTTGGACTGAGATAAGGTGGGGGGAGGAGAAATGAGGAAGCTGAAGAAATCTGCATTCATCCCTTGTGGTTGGAGGGTTTATGGCGGAAGATGAGGCGCTTTTCCTCCAGGCATCATGTTGCCATGGTCTGGCGATGGAGGAGGCCAAGGACCTGCATGTCCTTGGCGGAGTGGGAGGGGGAGTTATAGTGTTCAGCCACAGGGTGGTTGGGTTGGTTGGTGCGGGTGTCCCAGAGGTGTTCTCTGAAATGTTCCACACATAGGTGGCCTGTCTCCACAATGTAGAGGAGGCCACATCGGGTGCAGCGAATGCAGTGAATGATGTGTGTGGAGGTGCAGGTGAATTTGTGATGGATATTGAAGGGTCCCCTGGCTCCTTGGAGGGAAGTGAGGGGGAAGGTGTGGGCATAAGTTTTTCATTTTTTGTGGTTGCAGGGGAAGGTGCCGGGAGTGGAGGTTGGGTTGGTGGGGGGTGTGGACCTGACGAGTGCTGATAGGGAGGGGTGGGAAATATATCCTTGACGGTGTGGTCTGTTTGGGGGTGGCGTAAATGATGAAGGATGATACGATGTATCTGGAGGTTGGTGGGGTGAAAGGTGAGGACCAGTGGGGTTCTATCCTGGTGGCAATTGGAGGGGCGGGGTTCAAGGGCGGAGGAGTGGGAAGTGGAGGAGATGCGGTGGAGAGCATCGTCAACCACGTCTGAGGGGAAATTGTGGTCTTTGAAGAAGGAGACCATCTGGGTTGTGATACATCGTATCATCCTTCATCATTTCTGCCACCTCCAAACAGACCCTACCACCAGGGATATATTTCCCTCCCCTCCTCTATCAGTGTTTCGGAAAGACCACTCCCTCTGCAACTCCCTTATCAGGTCCACACCCCCACCAACCCAACCTCCACTCCCAGCACCTTCCCTGCAACCGCAAGAAATGCAAAACTTACGCCCACACCTCCCCCCCTTACTTCCCTCCAAGGCCCCAAGGGATCCTTCCATATCCATCACAAATTCACCTGCTCCTCCACACACTTCATTTACTGCATCTGCATGTGGCCTCCTCTACATTGGGGAGACAGGCCGCCTACTTGTGGAACATTTCAGAGAACACCTCTGGGACACCTGCACCAACCAACCCAACTGCCCCGTGGCTGAACACTTTAACTCCCCTCCCACTCCGCCAAGGACATGCAGGTCCTTGGCCTCCTCCATCGCCAGACCATGGCAACATGACGGCTGGAGGAAGAGCGCCTCATCTTCCGCCTAGATACCTTCCAACCACAAGGGATGAATGCAGATTTCTCCAGCTTCCTCATATCCCCTCCCCCACCTTATCCCAGTCCCAACCCTCGGACTCAGTGTCGCCTTTTTGACCTGCAATCTTCTTCCCGACCTCTCCGCCCCCACCCCCTCTCCGGCCTATCACCCTCACCTTAACGTCCTTCCGCCTATCGCATTCCCAACGCCCCTCCCCCAAGTCCCTCCTTCCTATCTTTTATCTTTGCCTGCTTGGCACCCCTTCCTCATTCCTGAAGAAGGGATAATGCCCGAAACATCAATTCTCCTGCTCCTTGGATGCTGCCTGACCTGCTGCGCTTTTCCAGCAACACATTTTTCAGACCAATCCCCCTACACTATCCCTGTAGCCCTACAGTTCCCATGGCAGATCCACCTAGTCTGCACATCCCTGGACACCATGGACAATTTAACGCAGCCCATCCATCTAGCCTGCACATCTTTGGGCTAAAATATGCTGAAGTTCCAGTTATGTACAATTATGTACTTTATAACGACCAGGCAATGGGATTCAATTTTTAGCACAGAAAGGGCATAGAACTTCTAAGGTAATGAGTATAATATTTAATTAATTGATTAATATATATTCACTGCTTGAGTATAAGTAAATAAAGCTAATTGTGCAATATCTGCATCCCTTCTAGTCCTACACCATTCCCCCACTAATAGTTGTATTCTATTCCCTGGCCATAATCCTGGATCGTCCAGTTCCTTTTTCAGGATGTTCCCAATGACTGGGAATCCAGAGCCAGGGCTTACAGTCTCAGGATACGGGGTGAGGCTATTGAGGAGTGAGGTGAGGAGTAATGGCCTTCACCCAGAGAGTGGGGAGCCTGTGGAACTCTCTGCCTCTGAAAGTGGTTCCGGCCAAAATATTGAATGTTTTCGACAAGTTGGATACAGTTCTTTGGGTTAAAGGGATCAAAGGGGATGGGGGAGAAAGCTGGAATAGGGCAGTGAGGTGATTTAGATCCGAGCCCTGATGTAAAGAGCTGTTACTTTTACTTTTGAAATGAAATTAAAAAGAAACCTAACATTTTCGAGCTTAGAGTGAGTGCGCAAAGGTGAAATTTCGAACCTGATGTCTGAATATCACCTATGAATGATTTAGCGCTACGTAATCTGTTTGTTCAGTGGCTGTAAACAATCCACACACCAGGGACCTTACTGCATCTCCCTGCTATAAGAACCCCACACTCCCCCCAACATGCCCATCTGAGAACTGAAGGCCACGTCAGCATCAAACCTCAGAAAGGAAGCAGCACTCTTACAGCAAAACAAGTGATGGGTCTCGGTTTCTGGATAAAGCTGCAGATTTTCCGATTGTTTCATGATGTACAAGAGGTTTATTCCCACTTCTGGCCGCATTTGGTGTCCCAGATATGTTTATTGTCTGCTCTTACATCAGAAATCCAAAATGGACTGCAGGAGGCATCATAATCTGTCTGAACATCTGTTGATATTGATATTTTCTGTTTTACGAGAAGTGAATGTAGGATGTTGGATTACTGCAGTTGCCAGACGCTAAGAAGAATTCACAGCATTAGTGTTTTGAATCCGTCTGTCTGTCTGTCTGTCTGTCTGTCTGTCTATCTATCTATCTATCTATCTATCTATCTATCTCCCTAGTTTCTCCTTGTTGTTCTTTCTATCTTCCTCTCTCTCTGTCTTTCTTTTTCTCTTTCTTTCATTCTTTCTTTATTTTTTAATTTCTTTTGCAAGTAAATTTGGTTTTGCATGACCCTGATGTGATCTAACTCGACTCAATTTTTTTCAAGAGAAACCTAATCTGATAAGATAATACTGTCCAGATTCTGTTCTGTTTCATTATTGTCAGGAATATCAATGCCAATTCATGTCAGCTGCTATTATTCCTCACGTAGCTTATCCAATTTCTTTTATAGTCCTGTACTATTTTACGAGAACAGTCAATGGAATCACAAAGGTTTTACAGAACAGAAGAAAAACATTTCATGCTATAGAGTTTGTGCCAGTCAAAAAATTGTTTGGTGAATCGTTTTGCTATTTTCTTCTTAACATGGTAATAACCATAATCCTATCTAGGGGAAAGTGTGGTCTCACCAAATGCATAACTTCCAATCTGGTGGCCATGGCACTGGCAGATTTACTGGTATTTATCATTGACCCAATACTGAGGCAGATTCCAATAGATTATGCAGAGAAATTCTTGTTCATAAGAGACATAGCTTGACCAGACAGGCCAATGGGCAGAGAAGTGGCAGATGGAGTTTAATTCAGATAAATGCGAGGTGCTGCACTTTGGGAAAGCAAATCTTAGCAGGATGTAAACACTTAATGGTAAGATCCTAGGGAGTGAAACTTGAAATGGTTCAAAAAAGATTGACGAGGATGTTGCTAGAGTTGGAGGATTTGAGCTGTAGGGAAAGGCTGAACAGGCTGGGGCAGTTTTCCCTGGAGCATCCGAGGCTGAGGGTTGACTTTATAGAGGTTTACAAAATTATGAGGGACATGGATAGGATAAATAGACAATGTATTTTCCCTGGGGTTGGAGAGTCCACAACTAGAGGGGATAGGTTTAGGATGAGAGGGAAACATATAAAAGAGACCTAAGTGGCAACTTTTCCACACAGAGGATGGTGCTTGTATGGAATGAGTTACCAGAGGAAGTGGTGGAGGCTGGTACAATTTCAACATTTAAGAGTCATTTGGATGGGTATATGAATAGGAAACCTTTGGAGGGATGTGGGCTGGGTGCTGGCAGGTGGGACAAGGTTGGGTTGGGATATCAGGTTGGCCTGGACAAGGTTGGGTTGGGATATCAGGTTGGACCAAAGGGTCTGTTTCCATGCTGTGCAACTCTATGACTCTATGACTTCATAAGAATGTGTAATCTTGATGCTATCTTGCTTTATGCCACTACAGACTGTTCTGTCTGGCTCACAGTCACTTTTACATTTGATTGTTTTGTTGCCATCTGCTACCAGAAATCAAGACCCGAGTATTGCACTGAGAAAACGCCAGCTGTGACACTGCTCAGCTGTTTGAGGAATATTTTCCAGTATTTTCTCTACTCAACTCAATACTAGCTATCTAAAAGTCCCTGGTTTTGTTGTGTGACACCGAGTGTATCTTTTCCTCTGAGCTGGACTGTCGTGGAATTGAGACATTACATTATAACACCATTTATCCCATTCCTTTTGATTCTACTTTTCAGTGTGTTGGCAGTCAGAAATATTTTAGTGGTGAGCCAAGCCTGTAAGAGACTCCAGCATTGAAACAGCGGAGAGACTTCCAATGATCCAGAGATGGAGAATCAACAGAAATTCATATTTTGCTGTTTGTCATCTCCAGGAACATTATTCTGCTGTGGGTTGTGTGCATGCTTTGTTCTATTCTGAGATGTTTGGATTATTTGGGATACCCTGTTCCTATGCTGATATTTATCAGGGAATTGGGAGCATCATGCTCCAGCTCCTGAGCTGCTGAACAAACACTTATATGGATGCAATGACCCAGAGGAAAGATAGTAAGGAGTTGAAGAATGCAATGACACTTTCCCCTTCCAAGGTAATGAGTTAAAGCAATGCCAGGGTCTAATCATGATGGAGTTTTGCCTCACCTCGGGTTGCCTACAGGCACTTATAAATGTTTCAACAACTGGTACAAATCCAAATATCATGTCTAGTACAAAGAACCTCGTTCTCAATTAAAATAAACATTAAAAATCTTTATGGATGCAATAAGGAACACAAATAATCATTATAAAACAAGATGACAGGTGGCTTTTTGAACATGGAGAAAATTAACAATTTCCTCTGTATGCTTTTCAATGTATGTGACAATAAATTATTTATTCATTCATCCATTCGTTTATTCCTTATATTCATTCATTCCATGCATTCATTCATGATGGGGATCTGGAGGATATATGTTACTTTGCTTTCAAGAAGGCATTTGACAAAGTGTCACATCAAAGGTTACCACGCCAGGTGAGAACTCATAGCATTGAAGATAACAGATTAGCATGGACAGACAATGGTTGAGCCCTTGGGTTTTTTTTTCCTGAGAGGTTGTAAATGACACTGGTTCCGGGATGTCTGAGGTTGGATGGACTTTAGGGCCAATTTGTTTACAGCTAACAGATACTGCCTCAGGCAGAAGGCTTTCAAGTTTTGGGGAAAACCTGGTATAATGAAAGGGAGTGGCCAGTTCTAGCAACTATTCTTTTGGTTTGTAGTTACTGCAACAGTGGGTGTGTGAAGCAAAGCGGAACCCTCTCTCCCTGATTTCAATCCTGTAAGAATTTAAGTTTCATTTTTTTTCCTTTTGTGCCAAGGGATGGATATGGGGATTGTTGCAAGTATTTTAGAACAGCATCATTAAGTTGGGATTGCTGTTGAGTTTTCGGATAGGATAAGTTATTCGGTATTTCTGTTTTCTGTTCTTTCTGTTTCATTCAGTAATCTTGTAAATGAATCTATTTTGTTAAAAGTGAGTAGTTGACCAGCTGATTCTCCCCTGGGATATCCACAGAAAACCTACTTAAACAAAGAGCAGGGTCTGGGCTACCTGCTTGAAATGTTTTCGAGGGAGTCTGGCTTGGTTCATAATGAAATTAAGTTGCAAAGAATACATAACGAGAAGG